>NC_047015.1:2557500-2584604 GCF_902652985.1 Pecten maximus | reverse complement strand
AATTTTACAAAAAAAAACAAGACTGCGTTTAGAAGAAAAAAGTCCCAAACTCACTAACAATTTTAACAATTTTTCTTAAAAAGGTCTCTCTTACTATGATCAGATGTCTTAAAAGTATGATATAGGAGCATTTTTATTGACTGAAAGATGCCTCCCTTTAAGTCATATTTGTAATATCATTTACAGCCACCATTTGCATTTCAAATAAGTGTTTATACATACATAAAGTCAAATCCGGTCAAACAAATGCTCCTACCCTTGTGCTATAGACACTTGTGAGCATAACAGCCTGGCTATATACTGGGTCTGATTATTTGTGTGACATAGAATTAATCCATGCTACATCGTACCACAAAGTAACTCTATAGAAAAGAAATCATCTACAGGAAACTGTTGGTGATTTTAAGAAACTACATGTTCAAACAAACATTTCGGTGTATTACATAACTATTTATGTGCATATATTTAGATATTTATTCGTGTTTGAAATTCAACATCATCCAGATGACCTATAAAGATTACCTATATACAAAATGTAGGTGACCTATATAGATGACCTATATAGATTACCTAAATACATGACCCTTAAAGTTGTTGAGTAGGCAAATATCTGAGGAAATGATATCTAATGTACATATTTTTTGTGTCTAGTTTAAGTCGTATTGTGTTAAACATAATTAAATTTCTTTGGCATTTACGATAGCTGGCAGGGAGTGTAAGTGGCGAGCATTTCGTTATATATCCGCCATTTAAACGTATTTTTCTCTTCACTTCTGACCAGTGGACACAACATATAACATCATACTAGTATGTTTGTATACTTATACTAATATGTTTGTATATCTGAAGCCTTATGTACTAGTTCTAACTTGGAGAATGTCTAATATGTTTGTATATCTGAAGCCGTATGTACTGGTTTTGACTTGGAGAATGTCTAATATGTTTGTATATCTGAAGCCGTATGTACTGGTTTTAACTTGTGGAATGTCTCTGGAAGTCAAAAGTTTAAAGCTAACATCCACACCCTTCAGGTTAATTTTCTTTTGTTCCCAGATATGACGCGACAGGTGGCATTACTGGTCAAGATCAAGTATGTGATTGGTCAATGTAGCGGTAAATGCAAAATGCATACATGCAGTTAAAGACGAAACAAAATTAAGATTGAATGCATGCTGAATCAGTGGATGTATCTATTCAAATGACACATTAATAAAATCATATTCATGATTCAAATGCAGTCTTATTATCACCAAAAATGATTCAAACTGATATAATTTTGTTATCCGTGCTGAAACTGCGCATTTATAAATTAGTTTAATTTATTTCACCAGCAGTTTTATGCTATAACCACCAGCATTAAAACTATGCCGTTTGTCTTTTTTAAAGATATTTCTTGTTGGCTATGCTTTCCCTAGAGTTGTGTTTAATTTATGTTTTAACAGTGTATTAGGTGTTTATTTTCTTGTACCAGTGCAGATGTTAAGTTTGTTGATAAGTATGACAGGGTGTTACGTCGGCAAAAAGTTTACAGTGTTGAATTGCGAAGATGTCATTTATGAATATGTTGAACAGAAGTTGTCCAAGAATTGAGCCTTGGGATACACTTTTGTGATATTACTCCAGCTACTGGGGGAGTCTTGAATCTTAGTTCGTTATGTCAGGTAGGAGAGATAATGTCCTATTAATTTGACCGAAAATTCCGAAACACCATCAACTGATAATTTCTCAAGAAGAATATTATGAGGTAAACACGCATATATAAATAGTCATTGAATTGGTATCCATATCCTTTCTTAATAGCACCTAAAAGATTGATAAATACGATAAAATATAATTCATTGAATCGATCGAAAATTGTTCACATACAAGGTTTGGATATGGATGTTAATTATGCTAATTAGTCTGTAGCTACTTTTGTTTTTTGAGTTGGATAAAGACATATTCAATTAATTACAATACTAACAAAAAAGTAGCAATTGTCATTAAATAGAACAAAATGATTTTGGAGATTCTCTTTCTGATTAATTATTTATAGTTTATAACGGCTCTCCATTTTAACATTAATATACATATGTAATTCCTTTTGACCTTAGCGATGTTCTTCACAAGCGTTGTATTCCAAAATGTTTAACTCGTATCGTTCAGTGGTGCCTTATCGTTCACAATCAAGGTAAAATGATCTAAGTGAGAATGTGAGCAGTGAGGTAAAGTAGTGGAAATAGTGTAAAAGTTAATGTTCTGATAGAGGAAACTTATCTGTTTTCAACTTTAAATCTATTCTATTAGTCCTACTTAGGGAGAGGCATTATACAGATATCAGCCTGCTGCCCTACACCCATTATGTTTTATCAATAAAATCTTTAAAAATGAAACAATACAAAGTGCTCTTTAAATATTCATCTCCAAACATTTTTTCCAAAGAAACTGTCCTAATTGCAGTCTCAGAAATTCTACTGTTTGGTATATGAAGCTTTTTATTTATTTCATTTACCGACGCAATCAAGGATTGTTGCCTGACTGAGGCACAAAGAGTAGCCGTTAGCTGCATACATGCCACTTCCAAATTTGCCATCATAACTGTCCACCATAGTCGAATATTGCCTCACGTCAGAACAGCCTACCATTGCTAAATATCGTCTCACGTCGTTGTTTTGGTGTCTGGAAAATGAAATGCAAATATTGTGCCGAGATGTCGGATGATTGAACTTTAAGCAATCTCCAAAACTTTTATATAAATCTATAAATCATTGAGCGATTCACATGCAGACCTATTGTGATATATCCTTTTTTCACGGGTAAACGATAGGAGGGGAAAACAATAGGGGAGAGAGAAAGACAATAGGAGGGGCAAACAATAGGTGTGAGAGAAAGATGAAAGATAATAAATACGAAACAGGTAACGACGTCAAATGTAATTATGGTCTTCACAAAGATATTGTGTAAGCTGTTCGAGGGACAAATTTACGGCATGAAATTTTACATCATTGTCGTGGAATAATACGCAAAATACATCTTTCGGATTGAGAAACAATACCGACGTAAAAAAAAAGACCAGGAGTTCAAGAATAATAAGCGTCTTCTGCTTCATCGACGACACGCGCTATACAAATCTAGGTCACGGCGACACCCGCTATACAAATCTAGGTCACGACTACACCCGCTATACAAATCTAGGTCACGACTACACCCGCTATACAAATCTAGGTCACGACTACACCCGCTATACAAATCTAAATTGAATCAAGGTTAAGTAGTTCTTTAAATGAGAGTTATGGTGGTGACACCGGAAACACTAGGCTCTGCAAGAATCGATTTTCGTTTGACTTCATGTGGCATGTACAAAAAGAATGGTTCCCAATAAAATCATGATGTCGACCATTTTCCCCATGGTCTTCATCAACTTTCATCTCGCGAAACTTGTCCTGTTTTTTTTTTCTAAAAGTAGTCGACATTTGTCACAGAAATCTTGATACTGGGAACAAGTAATTCGATACTGCATCAACTAAGGTATAAATCACTGTTACTATTATACGTGTTATCATCTGTATATAGTGCAGTGTAAAGCATATCTGACGTCAATGAACTGATTCGCATATCTTATGTTGATAAAGACAATCAAACGTCACAAGTCATGGATAAGCTTTTTCTGCTTCATCGATCAGACCGACATGCAAATCTAGTTCACATTTGGGTAAAATGAGGTTAACTGGCGACCTTCAAATTATCTGAAAACTCGAGTTGACAAGTCCCCATGTTTTGTATGATGTAGTTCAATTTTCTTTTTTAAAATTCCAACCACTCAAAGACACTGTAATTTTCGTGTATCATTTAAATGGCGGTTGTGAATTTTATAACACATTTTTGACATCTAGGGAGGCATTTCAATCTTCAAAAACGCTCTTATCAGACACAATAAAGAAATATGATCTTTGCAAGTAGCCAGTCTTTAGAAAAAATAGTTAAACTGCAGAGTTTGAGGTAAAATATTCAAAATTCTTAAAATAGCCACAAACTTCACTATTTGACTATTTGTCTCGAAAACATTCCTTTAACAGTGCCCAGATGTGTTCATAGTATCTAATATGGGCATTTTTAGTAATTGAAATGCCTCCCTTTATGCCATAACTGTGCAATATAATTCACAGCCGCCATTTGCGTTTCAAGTTCGAAAGAGAATCAACGTTTATGACTTGATCAAGTAAAATCTGGTCAAACAAACGATCGCACTACCTACCATAGACACTTGTGACCATAACGGCATGGTTATTTTGTGCAATATGACTGATCCACATTTTTTTGTTCTCATGAAACATGCTTTTTATGTCTGTTTTGTCGAAATTAACAGGTAGCTTAACAAATTTAATGTCAAAATCAATACCTATGGATAGTCATGATATATATTAACAATTCAAGTCAAGTTACTTCTGTTTGATTGTTTTGATTGTTACACTACCTAACCACCCTACATCTCATTAAACTGTACACCACCTAACCATACTACATCTCATTGAACTGTACACCACCTAACTATCCTACATCTCATTTTACTGTACACCACCTAAACATCCTACATCTCATTTAACTGTACACCACCTAACCACCATACATCTCATTTAACTGTACACCATCGAACCACCCTACATCTCATTAAACTGTAAATTCATGACTTAAGACTGGTTATTGCACTCTGAAACACTTAAGTAAAAATATTTGAAGTTTGGCTGCATTTAACTGTAGTAAGGCATGTAACAATTGAAATATAGGTTCACCACCAGAATGTGGACATATCGTTCAAAAGTTAAATAATACATAGGATTCCTTCTTAAAATATATCAGATAGTTTCAATATTTGATAAACATATCATATTTCACAATATCAAATTTAAAGTTCATGAAAGGCTTGATATGTTTTCGGGGTATTTTATGAAATGTCTACGACGTTCTTGAGAAGATAGCTCCTAGGTGAAATTTCAATGTGTGCTGCCTACTGACAACATTCACCTATATGACGTGCCAACACTGTGATTATGTAAGAGTGAGCCATTGTTGTTTTAGTACACATTGTCCTGTATGGTCAAATGTAGGCCTAAGTATCGCGGTGTTAGCTACTCAAAGGGTCACATAGGCTGTCGGTCAGTATCCCGAACTTTATATCAAACCTCATACCAAACATAGGGGTATATTAACTTTAATATTCGTATGACTCAAAGATTTGAAGACTTTAATTTTACAATAGTGAGACATTTGGTGAGGATATGGTAATAATCGTTCATGTCGCTAAAATGTAATAAAATCCTATCTGTGCAAAACTTACCTTGGATATAAGGCGTCTCGGACCCATCTTGGACAGAACTTGTATATTTTCCGACAGCTTTGGATAAGCGTTGCACATACCTTCATCTTTAAGCATTCAATTAACTAGCTTACTGCACCACTTTACCTATATCAATATATACCTCGTGACTCTAGTATTTTTCCCAGCATGCCTAGGTAGATAAAACGAAGTGTCATGTTAAGAGTCATACCCGATTATTTCAAATTGGACGCCCGCCCCTCAACCTAAAGCCACTGAAAGATTCAATCTAATTTTTGTCGATTTTTTTATAGTGTGTTAAGTTGGTCTAAAGACAATAAATTATACTTAAATTGTCTCAAGACCAGTCAGTTTCTTTATATCATCAAATAGAAATTAGTCCTTATATTTCAATATGCTGGGATTATGTGACTAGAACTTCTACATTACAACATAATTCTAATTAAAATAAGGAACAAGCGTCTATCACGCCTAAACGTTTACCTGAATGTTGTCTACATAATAATGGGTCTCTTAAATAAGCTATGGAAAAATTCATATCAATATAATTGGTACATATGTTGTCTTGTATGCTGTGAACGGATGGACATTGCCTCGTAGCCTAAGTATATAGGTCACAAAAGGTCGACGAATGTTATTTTCAATATAACGAGCCATTCTGTTTACAGAAGAGAGTTGGTCACTTTAAGCTACACAATCACTTATTTGTAAGAACAATGCGACTGAGACAAGTACGAAATCGAGCTCAGAAATAGTTAAAATTATCATTACAACATTTATCGAGATGCTACATTATACATGAACAACTGTGAATAGTTACACTCTAGCATAAAATCGTGGTTCGCCGTGAGTTTTTGCTCTTATTAAATCAGCAAAACAGCCCAATGTTTATCTTTATTGTCAGAAAGACTCCCTGATGACATCCGTTTTAAGCAATTTGCTGTTTACGCTTAAAGCCTTATAATATTTACAAAGGAAATTATTTTGTTTGCGTTTCGGATTGGTCTCGTAAAATTCCAGCCAAAAATTGCACGAATTGGTCCCAAATAATAACCTTAATGGAAATTCCTTCTTTTTTTTTTTTTTTTTTTATGCTCAGATATAGGCTCATAGATATATCTTAATATTATATGTATATAGTCCAACTTCTCATTCATATTTCATTACCATACTTTTACATTTCTCGTTATACAAATCATACAAACGTGGTGTTCATAATTTCATCCTCGAAAGTAATAATCTCTGTCTCTCTCTCTGTCTCTCTCTCTCTGTCTCTCTCTCTGTCTCTCTCTCTGTGTCTCTCTCTCTCTGTCTCTCTCTCTGTCTCTGTCTCTCTCTGTCTCTTTCTCTCTGTGTGTGTCTCTCTCTCTCTCTCTCTCTCTCTCTCTCTCTCCAAACACACACACACACACACACCCTTGCACACACGTACCCTTAAAACAGAAGCAGAAACTCTATACTAACGGCAGCATACTTGCATATACGTGCTGGTTTATACACAGACCCACACAAAAATAGAGAATACTCACAGTAAAAACACCATCACCATCAGTACACACGCAGCGTATATATCACCAATACGCCCTTTTCATGTAAACATAATACTTTCATTTACCCATCTTTACACATAGATCATAACTTTCTATTTTAGTACATTTTAAGAGCTAATAAGCTCCCAGAGCCATGTTTATCATCATTGCACATTCTCTATTGATTCTTTTAATCATTCTTTTTTTATTCGTTTTTACATGTTACTCGTTTAAATACATTGCTATGCTTTTCTATAATTTTATAACTCTATATCGTTGTAGGAGTAATTTTCTCTCAAGAAAATGTTTGAATAAAGACACAATTGAACAACTGTCTACCCTTCTATTAGAGATGTGGTAGTGTTTATATATTGTATAACCAATCAGGGACATAAGAATGTTAAATTCTTTGTACTTCTTATCAACAATCTTATATCCTATCACGATGCAATACATATTTCTTAGCTGAACATTGTAATTATGTTTTTGTAAAAGATCATGTATCAAATTCCACAATGGGTCTACACATTGACATTCAATAAAATAGTGTTTATAATCATCCTTAACTTTACATATACAACATTCATCATTATCAATAATATTCCATCTTTTAAGTAAGATTGCATTTGGAAGAATATTATGGAATAGCTTCCATTTGAAATTTTTTTCGTTATTCTCTATTAAGATATCATTGATAAATTCAAATAATTCATGAAAAATCAAACCACTGCTTTCTAACTGAAACAAATCTTCCCACATACCTCTGCAGTATGACTCTTATTTCTTTTTTCTTATAAATGCTAAGTAAAGAAACTTATTATTTACCTGATCAAGTTTTACACCCACTCCTTTATCAAAGACTAATAAATCAGAGTCAGTTTGTACATTTACCCGTGCATTATCTCCCTTGATTTTGTCCTTCCATTCTTTAGGAATAGCTTTCTTTACCTGACTTACCTCACTTATCCAGTCTCTCGTTTCTTTTAATTGTTGGTAAATTTTTATTTCATTTATACTATCATTATCAATTATATCGTTGATAAAAATTAACCCGGACTCAATCCAGGTCTTAAAAATTAGCGACCTTCCGTTAAGTTTGATGTGTTTATTTCCCCAAATGATCTCTCGACAAATATCTGTAAAGTTATAATCAACGATCGGCGCGTTATTTTCTCTAAGTTTCAACCATGATTGTAGGATGTTAATATAAAAATATGGTTCATCGTTTTTTGGAAGGTTGCGTATGTGTCATGGGGACATACGAAACAACACAGTGGCGCCACCAAGCTTTTCCAAATAATAATTTGGAATCACCTTCCAACAGGCGTCTACAGGAGATACTAACCTTTGTATCCAGGCTACATTTAAAACATCAATATGGGATTCAACATCCCGTATTAATAAACCGCCTTCCGATTTATCACTTATCATAACACTACGTTTAACACGCTCCGGCCCATTGTTCCAGATAAAACAATATATTTTCCTTTCAAGCTCCTTTATTTGTTCTTTACTTACGTATTGGACACTTGCTAAGTAGGTTATCTGTGGTAATATTATAGCTTGAACAACGACAGATTTTCCTATAATGGTCAATTTTCTTTTTTTCCAGTTTTTGATTAGTTCATCAATGCTTGTAATTTTATCTGCCCAATTAAGATTGGAACTTACCTTTGAGTTTGTGCCGAAGTACATTCCCAACGACTTAACTTGCTTCACCCAATTAATACCCATAAACATTTTATCTTTGTTTTTGTTACAGCCTAAATACAAACCTTCGGTCTTAGATTTATTTAATTGTAGACCAGACACTTTTCCGAACTGCTCAACGATTGATAACACTCTTCTGATGTCCCTATACCTCATAAATAAAGTAGTGTCATCTGCTAGTTGGGAGATTTTCATATTCCTATTTCGAATACTGATACCACTTATATGAACATCTGTTCTTATTTTTTGAGCTAGTAATTCAGCAGCTAGTACAAAAATTAAACACGATAGAGGGCACCCCTGTCGGATACCACGTGACACAACGTAACTTCCGGTCAACCAGTTATTGTTTTTAACGCAGCCTTTGATATTGGTATATAACACCTTAACCCATTTGATGAAAGAACGACCAAAACCAAATTTGTCCAAACAGCTAAACATAAAATCCCACTCTATCGTATCAAATGCTTTAGTAAAATCTAAAAAGAGTAGACAAGAGTCAATATTGAATTTCTCCGAATAATCTATAACGTCTTGAATTTGCCTTATATTATACCCTATAAATCTGTCTTTTATATATCCATTTTGATCTGTACTTACCAGTTTTTTCATCAAGGGTTTAAGTCGTGAAGCCAAAACGTATGCAGCTATTTTGTAATCTAAGTTTAACAGTGTAATCGGTCTCCAATTTTGTAACAATAGTGGGTCATTCTTTTTATAAATAAGTGTTACGACTCCAAGCTTCTGTGTATTGCTTAACTCACCTTTCCTGTATCCGTCATTGAGCGAGCCTAGCACAATATTTGAGATATCATCCCAGAAAGTTTTATAAAACTCACCAGAAAGACCATCACTACCTGGACTTTTGTTGGGCTTAAAGTTTTTAACTGCTGCTGTACATTCCTCTAATTTCAGCTCACCTTCACATGTAACATTTTCCTCCTCGGATGACGTATACTGAACTTCACAGTTATCAATGTACGCAGTTACCTCCTTTTTATCAATGCCGTCACTACTATAAAGCTTTGAATAAAAAGTCTCGATTTCCTTCAATATGTTCTCTGGATCGTTAACAATATCATCGTCACCAATCTTAATACTAGTTATATTCTTTTTTGCTTGTCTCTGTCTTTCAATACCTAAAAAATATTTCGTATTCCTTTCTCCTTTTTCAATCCATGCTACCCTAGATCTTACCTGTGCTCCTCTGGCTTTTTAAAATTTCCTGTGGATTCTGGACGTGTTCTGTCTGTAGATTAACTAAATTTTTCTCCAGTTGCGATATGTTTTCTGAAATATTCTTACTTCTGTTTCTACAGTAGTGTATAGTTCTATTCTTAATAATTACTTTACAGTAATCCCAAAATTGAGACTTACCTAAATCAAGAGCAGCCTGCTCTTCTTTCAGTTCCCGTATCACATTTCTTACCATGGATTTGTATTCAACTTCATCCAGTAAACTGTTATTTATTTTCCATATTCCTTTGCCCTTGGTGTTTGAACTATAATATATTTTAATTGAGATTGCCAGATGATCAGTATACTTTATTTGCGCCGGGCGAATATCACAAGAGATAATATTACCCAGATTTTCTGAAATCAAGAACATATCTATTCGACTCGCCTCACCTGTCCCTTTCCGCCTCCATGTGAATTGTCTTTTAAATTTATTTTTTACCCTCCAAATATCAATAAGTTTATTACATTTGATAAATTGGCTAAAGCTGTACGTTTTTCTCAAAGACTTTTGCTTATTATTCCTAGAAATTCTATCTGCTTGTTCAAGCACTTCATTACAATCAGCTCCAGCAATGATAGTACCTTGAGCAAAATCAGCAACCAATTTTTTAACATTTTTGAAAAATACATTTCTCAACTTTTCATCATTTGGAGCATACATATTGACCAGCGTATAGAAATTGTTTGCTACTTCAATATTAACTATCAATAAACGTCCATCTGTGTCTTTTTTAACAGACACTACCTTTATATCTGTCTTATTATTAATAAAAACAGACACTCCTCTACTATTAGATTTTCCAAAACTATCTAAACTAATAGCGAAATTAGCAATCTCGTATTCCACGTCATTTTTAATATCATTTGTAAAGTGTGTTTCCTGTAAAAACACAATTTGAAATTTCTGATGCTTTAACCATTCGTATAATCGGGACCTTTTATTTTTGTCCCTTAAGCCCTGTGCGTTAAGGGATAGAACATGCAGGCTACTCATATGTTAATGTGAAAAGTCATCATTTTTTTTATGCTTTTTTGATTTAGTTTCTTTTCCTGTGGAGGGTGGGGTCCGAGTTTTCGAACTACTTCGAAATTCCTTCTTTGTTCAGAATATGAGTGGACATATTGAAATGAAAAAAAAATCAAATTATAACAGTTGAGTTAGGAGTCGCCCATTAATCTGTACGTTTATAGTTGGGGTACACAATCTCGCACACTGTCGGTATTTATTTAGATAGTTTTCTATTACAGTCATTTCAAATCAAGGAGGATTCCTTTCCATTCTTAGTTGTACAAATTCTAAATGTTTAGTAGCATAAAAGTGTGTAAACGTATGTGCGCAATCGTATCACTGCTCAGGGGAGCTGTTGTTAATTTGTGTTTATGTACGTCTTGGTTTGAAGACGGTCGAGAGCGTAACTTCGTACAACCATCTAACTTCCTTATAGGGAACAACCAACCAATTGAACAAATAGATGTTTGAAACATCCTCTATGTTACGGAAGAGCATTAGGGCCATGAAGCAAACAAAATTGATTCATTTTTTCGTGTTAATAACTCGAAATTTCGACTTAGTAACTCGAAATTTCGAGATAATAACTCGAAATTTCGACTTGATAACTCGAAATTTCGACTTAGTAACTCGAAATTTCGAGATAATCACTCGAAATTTCGACTTCATACCTCGAAATTTCGAGATAACTCGAAATTTCGAGATAATAATTTTAGTTATGGAGATTGGTAATGCACTAGATTTAGTGAAAAAACATGTTTCTCTTAATGTCACACTACTGTAAATATCATGTTTTTGTCTGACAAATAGGACATGATATTAAGAGGAATGCACTGTATGTGTATGTATATATAGTTGAAAAATATAAATTCAACATGACAACTGTTGTGTTTTGTTAACGTTTTCAGGCCTAACGGCCATCTTCAGGCGATTCATTTATTCAACGTCTAGGTTACCACATTATGACGTGTATATGCAGGTACATGTGTGACCATCTTTCAACTTTTATGAAGTTTTAAGCAGAATTGTTAAATTCATTTAATGAAAGTCTTCGATAGCATCTGTACTTGTAATTCCGTGATTTGTCTAAGACTGAAAACATAGATGAAAGGCCCCTCCTTATAGTCATTATTACCTCCACTATCAATTTACTATAAGCCTTCTTAGTTCTTCGACCCTTTTAAGTGGCCTCCCACATACATGTACATATATACACAAAAGAATGGGAAATAAACTTCATCTTCTCTATCAGTTTAGGTCAGGATGATTTATAGCCAATTCGTCTTAATAACCAAAAGTAAAATTAGTTTGCTTTCGTGGGATGCCCCTTTAAGTGAATATGATTGATTGTGTTGAATATACTTATGATTAACATAGAAATACAAATGATGAATAAAGACACTAAATCTAGTGCATTACCAATCTCCATAACTAAAATTATTATCTCGAAATTTCGAGTTATTAAGTCGAAATTTCGAGTTATGATCTCGAAATTTCGAGTTATTAAGTCGAAATTTCGAGTTATTTCGAAATTTCGAGTTATTAAGTCGAAATTTCGAGATAATAACTCGAAATTTCGAGTTATTATCTTGAAATTTAGTAAGTCGAAATTTCGAGTTATTAACATGAAAAAATGAATTTAATATTTTTGCTTCATGGCCCTAATGCTCTTCCGTACTATGTATAGAAAGTTGACCCAAGGATAAAATGTCTGGTAGCCGCTGATTTGCCAGTATGTTTTGAAGTAAGAAAATAGATATGTAGCCTGATAGGTAACTATCCCTATGAAATGTTGATATAAATTTCAGGAAATAATAATTACCAGGTAAACATTTAAGATTTTTGAGAATTTTTACTGCGAAATTCCTCCATTTTCAAAATTGCTACCCTGGAGAAAATTTGAGCTGAAGGACCCAACTTTTGTTTTTGGATTAGGTGTTATATGAGACCCTAAACGTTTGTTAAAAACCTTAATTGTCATATTGAATTCAAGAATTTCAATGAAATACTCCAAAACGTTAACACTAAAGTCTATGGAAAAGCAATTGGTTGGTTTGTCGCTATATTTATCGGTGAGAATATTTTCCCAACATTTTGTAGACAAACATCATCCTAAAATATTGTTATGCCCGATCCCACGCTTGACGGACGTAAGTCTGGCATTATTCTCCGTATAAACAAAAATGCTCAGCCCTCGGCCTCTTGTTATCAGGGAGTGTTTCTGGCAATAAAAATAAACGCCAAGTTGCTTTTGTCATTTGATATGAGTGAAAACTCTTGACAAATCACGCTTCGATTTCCAAGTTTTACAGCTTGCCCAACTTTGCGAAGGATTTACAGTTGTTTATGAAAGACCTGATCAATGATTTTGTACAATGTTTTATCTATTTCTGAGTTTGACTTTGTATTTGTCTCAGTCTGATTGTTCATAAAAATAAGGGATTTTGTATCTTAAAATGCACTATTAACTTTTGAGAGCATGATAGCCCGCCATCTTGAAAATATTATTCCCTAACAAGTACACGACAGTGATTTCAAGAAAACCATTATGCTCTGCATCAATACGTCGGCAAACAATTTTTTTATGCTTACCTACTTACTGAAACAAAAACATTAAATTAAGTAAAATACAACTTCATTGCAAATTATATTCTTTATTCTGACCTCTATGGAAAAAATAATCCTGTTTGGTGATACATACTCTTCGGGCCTCTTGTTATGAATGACCGTCTGATTTACTATCAGTTTTAACAATTCAAGGGAAGCAAATCCCATATTTACAAGTTCTTGGATTATCAGGCACGGTACCAATGTATAGGCGTAGGCCATATCTATCAATGCTATTTACGTGGTAGTGTGAAATTTGAATTTTCAATTATTCCTATATGTTTTAAGGGATGTAGTAATAAATCTATAATATTGTATTAATTTGCTCGATTTGTAATCTAACTGCTGATTGACGTTATTATAAGTTATTATAGTGTACAGTGTGAATCGTATTCACCTGTTTGTAGTATGGTCCTATCAGGTATATAAGAAATGATTGGATACCATCTAGAGCGGAATGTAGGCATTAAAAAAAAATATCTAGTCAGTATAGCCTAGGCCAGCTACCGGAGATGTTAATCTGAACAAGCGAGATAGAAGATATTAGAGCATTATCAATTTATTTTCATGAGTATATTTATTGATTATTTTTGGTAATTGAATGCAATATACGATTTATTATTTTGATCATATAAATCATAAATATGGAATCAAGGTGTTTAAGGTTTGTGCTCTTCCTAACGGTGATTATTAGTATATGTTACGAGATAAGTGAATGTTTCAATCTTGGAATATGAGGTTAGAGTCAGACAGGTTAATTTCATGCAATTAACTTGTAATGGAAGTGGATTTTGAGAATATTTCCTTCTTTTCGTTTTCCTTTCAAAGTACATTATTAAATCTACAAGAACAATGTAGATTCCATTTGTTCCGTAATCGCGGATTAATAAAACAGAAAAGTGGCCATTTTGAATTTTATATCTATATTTCTTATAAAGTATTAAATCAACCTATCTCAAAGCTCACATGTAGATCTCCTCTTAACCCTAGATGTGCATAGTCGGTTCGCGTCCCAATGTAATGAACCATCTTATCAGTATGTTCCAATGTAATGAACCATCTTATCAGTGTGTTCCAATGTAATGAACTATCTGATCAGTGTGTTCCAATGTAATGAACCATCTTATCAGTGTGTTCCAATGTAACGACCATCTTATCAGTATGTTCCAATGTAACGACCATCTTATCAGTATGTTCCAATGTAATGAACCATCTTATCAGTATGTTCCAATGTAATGAACCATCTTATCAATATGTTTCAATGTAATGAACCATCTTATCAGTATGTTCCAATGTAATGAACCATCTTATCAGTGTGTTCCAATGTAACGACCATCTTATCAGTATGTTCCAATGTAATGAACCATCTTATCAGTATGTTCCAATGTAATGAACTATCTTATCAGTGTGTTCCAATGTAATGAACCATCTTATCAGTATGTTCCAATGTAATGAATTATCTTAGTATGTTCCAATGTTATGAACCATCTTATCAGTGTGTTCCAGTGTAATGAACCATCTTATCAGTGTGTTCCATATTAAGTATGGTAGATGGTATCTAACCATTTTGTAAGATGATTGATTGGGCAATCATGGTTTTCCTGAAATTATTTCAAAGTCAATCTCAAATTGCTCTAACTTACCTGAGATTGTCCTGACCAAGTGTTGTTTCGGTTAGTCTGAAATCAAAGATGGCTGCCATTGCCAACAATATCACTAACATGCTACTGAGTATGTATACCACAATAGTGGAAGGGTCTGTAGAGTCAGATGACCGTTAACGCCCATAGGCCCCTTGTTCATTTCTATGATTCTATAGATATTATTTCAGTGTTTTCATTTATCAATCAACAGAGACGTGGGGCCTATGTTTCTGGATAACAGTTCATTTGTGGAAAACACTGACTTTGCTGTCAAAAGGTTAAGCCCTTTGGCATTTTGCACAATTATGGTTTTTGCTGAACAACACCTTTCACCAGAAATAGCTGATTCCGATATTTCAATTGATTCATTTTGTCATGATCGCTTGGACCGAAGAACAGGCCCTGGAGGTGGAGTTTTAATTTATCTTAAAAATACAATTGATACTAAAAGAAGATTAGATTAGAATACGAAGGTATTGAACTCTTATGGTTAGAGGTTCACATTGAATCACATACATTTTTACTAGGTTGTATTTACAGGCCTGAAATGCCAGTTCGTCACTGGGAAACACTTGATTTTATTATAGAAAGAGCTGTAGATACTAATCTTGACATTATTATAACTGGTGATATAAATGTGGATATGTTGAACTTACAAACTCAAAGTCATCTTGGTAGGCTTATGATAAAATACAACCTTCTCAATTATGTCAATGAACCTACACGTGTTACATCTACCACTTCAACCTCATTAGATGGTATTCTTTGTAACAATACTAACCTTGTTGAAAATGTAGCTGTAACTCCTCCAAAATGTAGTGATCACTGTCAAATACATTTTAGTATGTCATATTCTATTTTTAAGCAAAAAACATATAAAAAAACAACTCTTATATCAGGATGCAAATTATGATCTAATGAATAGGAATATAGATGAAACTGATTGGATTTCTATTGCTGAATCTCATAATACTAATGAATTTAACGAATACTTATGTAACATTATCAATCAACAAATCTTAGAATGTATTCCTTTTAGAAATATTACAGTTAGACCAAACGATAAAAAATGGATGTCATCTGAAATCAAATTACTGATGAGACGAAGGGATAGAGCACATAGGAAAGCGAAATTGAGTAATTTACCGGCTCATTGGGAAAACTACAGGCAGCTTAGGAATTAAACTATATCAAAAATAAGGCAAGCTAAAAATATATATATTGAAAATTTACAGAAGTCACTCTCTGATAAAAATATTTCTTCTAGCAAATGGTGGAAAATAGCTAAAGATATCCTAAACATAAATAATAAAGCAAACTCTATTCCTCCACTAAAGCATGAAGACTCTTTTATTCAACATCCCTTTGATAAATCTGGATGTATAAATGAATATTTTACCTCTATAGCTACTTCTTCTGACAATATGGACCCAACTCCTGAGATTATAAATGAACCACCTTATTCAATAGAAAACATATTAATTACAGAGCAAGACATCAGAGATCAAATTTTTCTTTTAAATGGGAAAAAACCAGCAGGACCTGATGGCATAGTACCTAAAATAATAATAAAAAAAATGGAATCTTCTCTCACTCTCCCACTGACTTTACTTTTTAATAAAACAATTCAAAGTGGAGTTATCCCCCTTTCTTGGAAAACTGCTAATATAAGTGCTATTTACAAAGGGAAAGACCTCATAAATGATGTAACAAATTATAGACCAATATCTATCACATCATGTTTTAGCAACTTAATAATTTTTAAATATGTTTTCAATTACCTTTTAGATTATAACATTATTTCCAAACATCAGTCAGGCTTCATGTTGAATGATTCTACGGTCAATCAGCTTTTATCAATTTATCATAATATAGTTCAATGCCTTGATCAGTGTAAAGATTTACGATTTGTATTTTGTGTTATAAGCAAGGCGTTTGACAGAGTTTGGCATAGAGGTCTTTTACATAAATTACAATTATATGGTATTAAAGGGAGACTTTTCAACTGGTTTAAAAATTTCTTAGAAAATAGAAAGCAAAGAGTTTTAACAGAAGGATATGTTTCAACATTTAGAGCTATAAAAACAGGAGTACCACAGGGCTCAGTTCTCGGTCCAATGATGTTTTTACTATATATAAATGACATAGTTGATTGTGTAACCAATTTTATCAAATTATATGCTGATGATACATCTTTGTATACAGTAAATAATGATAATCCTGTTGAATTGGCACAAAGATTAAATGGAGACTTGAATAATGTTGAGAAATGGGCTAAAAAATGGGATATAAAATTCAATCCAAATAAAACAGAATCTGTAATTTTCTCTAATAAACATAATATAAATCATCCTAATATTTATTTTTATAATGAACATGTGAAGACTGAACGAATACATAAACATCTTGGCCTTACATTCAGTGATGATGCCAAATGGAATGACCATATTCATAATATTTATCAGAAGGCTCACCAAAGACTTAATATTTTAAAATTAATGAAAAATAAACTTGATAGAAAAACATTAACAACAATTTATATTTCTTACATTAGGTCAATTCTCGAATATGCGGATGTTGTTTGGGACAATTGTTCGTTATACGTAAAAAATTTACTCGAGTCTTTACAGCTTGAAGCTGCACGAATAATATCTGGACTGCGCAGAAGTACCTCACATCATTTGTTGTATACTGAATTAGAATGGGTCCCTCTTGAACAGAGACAAAAACAACACAAGTTAATTATGATGTACAAAATTTTTAACAAGCAAACTCCGTATTATCTTAGAGAGATAATTTAACCATTTATCCATGACCCCTCTTTAGACAGATATACCTTACGTAGTTTTAGAATGTTTGATCTCCCACTATGTCGGACAGTTAACTTCTTGAATACTTTTTTCCCATCAATACTTAATGAATTCAATAATATTGCTTCAAATCTTGAAAATATTCAATCTCTTTCTCAATTTAAAAAAAATCATTTCTTCCAGTCAGCTGATTAAGTCTAAAACTACTGAAGTTTTCAAATACAGTGGTAATCGTCATATTAATATTATTCTTTGTCAACTGAGGAATAGTTGTAGTAATTTAAACTATGATCTATATAAAGATCATCTTGCTGAATCTGCTGTATACTCGTGTGGTCATGGTCCTGAAACATCATCGCATTTCTTCTTTAATTGTGTTAACTTCACTAATTGTCGTGTCACTTTACATAATATTATAAGTAATATAATGTATGAAAATGAAAATCATAACCACTTCTCATTAAATATCCTTTTGAATGGAGGTGTATTGTGTACTGTTAATGTAAATATGAATATTCTATCTGCTGTCTCTAACTTTATTTCAAGCTCAAAAAGATTCATCTAATCAAAAACAATCACTTTTTTGATACAATTAAATTTATAAATTTAAACAATACACATGTACATGAATTCCATTTCGAGATTTCCAATGGATATATTTATTATTTAAATATTTAAATATTTTCATAATTCTATAATAGACTGAATAATATAATACATATTGTTATGAATTATTCATTTCAACTTATTATTTACATGTTGTCTTTTTTTACTCTCATGAAGTGAAACTCCAATATGAATTTTTAAAACAATGTCCCATTGAAACGAAAATACTAAATAAACCCTGATTCCTTTTAAAAAGCAAACTGTTTTGTGTAGTTGTGTCTCCTTCCTTATCACTGGATGGCCTACTTAATGTGAAATGGACAGTCCTTGGCCTGTATCTGTATGTGGAAGGGGCCACAATTTCACTAAATATTTGCAAAATATAATCACCAACTCAAAAATAGAATCATTTATTCAAGTTATTATGTTAATGAAAAATTTGAATTATATATTTATTTTCTTACACCATTTGAATCTCATTTAAGTATGATAATCATATTGGAGTTATCTCCCTTCAATTGAATACATTTTAATTTCGATGACTATTTTTGTTTTATGTTTTGTGTAGGTACTGTTAATGAATGTCTGTATTTTGTACCACTGCGTTGTTCTCGGGGAGAAGACTTATATAGGCAATGCCTGATGTCAAATCCCTTTGGCAATTGTATTTTTGTCAATAAAATTGTTTGAAATTCAGAAACAACACCTATTAAAACTTCTTTTTAAGTTCCACCAGTGGGATTCAGCTCTAACTTACCTGAGATGGTCCTGACCAAATGTTGATATTTTTCTGATCAGTCCAAAACCCAAGATGGTCACTATAGCAGCCATCTTGAAAAACACATTTTAAACTTCTTCTCCAGTTCTACTGGTGCAATTGAACTGGAAATTGGTGAGAATGATAAGGACAGGGAGCCAACAAAGTGCTGTTAATTTTCAGCCTCATAACAACTTTGACATGGCAGCTACGGTAGCCATTTTGTAACATGATTGCGCAATCATGGTTTTCCTGAACAAAACCTATTTCAAACTTTGCTGCCTATCAACTGTAAAGATTTTGTTTACAAGACTTTTTAAACCATTTCTCCAACTAATATTACAGTCATATGTGTTAGAAAAGATTCCTGAATGATGTTGATTCAGATTTGCAAAAGAAGGCTGGCTCCTTTCCGGATCCCTTCCGTGGGTCCTTAAGAAGTAAAGGGATGTCTGAAAGTTTTGGTATTCATTACTGCCAAACAACCTCTATTTATGTTTTATTTTGAGGGAACTAAGCCATTTAAAAATGAACTACACAAATAGTGACACATTTGTCCCTGTTCCTATATATATATTGACATCATCAATACCAGGTCATTTAGAAATACGGAATCCAAAAATGGGGAGAGATTTTCCCCTTACTGGGCCTGGACCAGGCAAAGGAAAAAGTCTTATGTTTCCGAATGGAAGTTTACACAAGATTTGATATTATGGAACATATTATATATTGTTTTTAAAATATTTACCTTCTATTCCGTTTTTATTCATTTTCTGCCAGAGTCCAGTCCTCCAGATAGTATCAAAAGCCTTACGGAAATCGAAGAACGTACAATAAAGTTTTAACCAGCTGATAAATAATAGGAAATTAACGAATGCATAATAAAAATGTGATCCATTGAAGCGTGTGATTTTTCGGAACCCTGCCTGATTTTTAGTTATTAGGTATGTTATTGATTATACATGTGAATAATTTTCATAGACAGATTATCAAAGTAATAGCCCTGTAGTTGTCGAGGTCATCAGGATTTCCTTTATTTTTATAAATAGGTTTGATCACACCAATTGCCCAATTTTCTGGTATTAGACAGTATAAGATATAATTTTAAATAGTTTACAATACATTGATATTAATCGGTTGACCAGTTTTTTATTTTGTCTACTCCAGTTGCCTTAATATTTTTCAATTGATCTTTCGATATTGTACTATTAAGTATATGGTCACTTTCGTCATAGTTGTTATATGTACGTTAATTTCACACGTTTATATGCGGTTTTATCTTTATTAAATTCCGTATGTGCCGTTGTACATTCTTTATCAAACCATAACTTATCTGTATTCGTTTTAGCTCACCTGCCCGAAAGGGCAAGTGAGCTTATGCCTTGGCGCGGCATCCATCGTCCGTCCGGCGTCAACTTTTCCATTTAAACAACTTCTTCTCAAAAACCAAAAGGCCTAGAGACTTAATTTGGGGCCTGTAGCATGTTGGGGTGAAGGGCTACAAAGTTTGTTCAAATGAATGACCTTGACCTTTATTCAAGGTCACAGGGATCAGATAGGCTGAAATATTTAAATGACTTCTTCTCATAACCAAGAGTCTTAGGGAGTTGATATTTGGGCTGTTGCATGCTGGTGTAAAGGGCTACAAAGTTTGTCCAAATGAATGACCTTGACCTTCATTCAAGGTCACAGGGATCAGATAGGCTGCAATCTTTTAACGACTTCTTCTCATTTACCTAGAGTCCCAGCGACTTGATATTGGGTATATAGCATGCTGGGGTGAAGGGCTACAAAGTTTGTTCAAATGAATGACCTTGACCTTTATTCAAGGTCACAGGGATCAGATAGGCTGAAATATTTAAATGACTTCTTCTCATAACCAAGAGTCTTAGGGAGTTGATATTTGGGCTGTTGCATGCTGGTGTAAAGGGCTACAAAGTTTGTTCAAATGAATGACTTTGACCTTTATTCAAGGTCACAGGGATCAGATAGGCTGAAATCCTTAAATTACTTCTTCTCAATAACCAAGAGCCCCAGGGAGTTGATATTGGGTCTGTAGCATGCTGGAGTGAAGTGCTATCAAGTTTGTTCAAATGAATGACCCTGACCTTTATTCAAGGTCACATAGTTAAAAATTCTAAAATCTTTAAACGACTTCTCAATAACCAAGAGTCCCAGGGAGTTGATATTTGGTCTGTAGCATGCTTGGGTGAAGTGCTAACAAGTTATTTCAAATGAATGACCTTGTCCTTCATTCAAGGTCACAGGGATCAAATAAGCTGAAATGTTTAAACGACTTCTTCTCAATAACTAAGAGACCAGAGGAGTTGAAATTGGGTCGGTAGCGTGCTGAATGAACGGCTACCATATTTGTTCAAATGAATGACTTTGACCTTCATTCAAGGTAACAGAGACCAAATAGTCTGAAATCTTTAAAATACTTCTTCCCAGTAACCAAGAGTCTTAGGGAGTTGATATTGGGGCTGTTGTATGTTTTTGTAAAGGGCTACAAAGTTTGTTCAAATGAATGGCATTGACCTTCATTCAAGGTCACAGGGATCAGATAGGCTACAATCTTTTAACGACTTCTTCTCATTAACCAAAATACCCAGGGACTTGATATTGGGTCTGTATCACGCTGCTGTAAAGGGCTAGAAAATTTGTTCAAATGAATGACATTGACTTTCATTCAAGGTCACAGGGATCAAATAGGCTGAAATCTTTAAATTACTTCTTCTTAATAACCAAGAGACTCGGGGAGTTGATATTTGGCCTGTAGCATGCTGGTTGAACGGCTACCAAATTCGTTCAAATGAATGACCTTGACCTTCATTCAAGGTCACAGGGATCAAATTGGCTGAAATCTTTAAATGACTTCCTCTCAATAACCAAGAGACCCGGGGAGTTGATATTGGGTCTTTAGCATGCTGGATGAACGGCTACCAAATTCGTTCAAATGAAAGACCTTGACCTTCATTCAAGGTCACAGGGACCAAATAGGCTGAAATCTTTAAAATACTTCTTCTAAGTAACCAAGAGTCTCAGGGAGTTGATATTCGGGCTGTTGCATGCTTGTGTAAAGGGCTACAAAATTGTTCAAATGAATGATCTTGACCTTCATTTAAGGTCATACGGGTCAAATATGCTAAAATCTTCTAAACAACTTCTTCTCAATAACAAAAAGACGCAGGATTTGATATTGGGTCTGTAGCTTGCTCTGGTGAAGGGCTACAAAGTTTGTTCAAATGAATGGCATTGACCTTCATTCAAGGTCACAGGGATCAGATAGGCTACAATCTTTTAACGACTTCTTCTCATTTACCAAAATACCCAGGGACTTGATATTGGGTCTGTATCACGCTGCTGTAAAGGGCTAGAAAATTTGTTCAAAGGAATGACATTAACTTTCATTCAAGGTCACAGGGATCAAATAGGCTGAAATCTTTAAATTACTTCTTCTTAATAACCAAGAGACTCGGGGAGTTGATATTTGGCCTGTAGCATGCTGGTTGAACGGCTACCAAATTCGTTCAAATGAATGACCTTGACCTTCATTCAAGGTCACAGGGATCAAATTGGCTGAAATCTTTAAATGACTTCCTCTCAATAACCAAGAGACCCGGGGAGTTGATATTGGGTCTTTAGCATGCTGGATGAACGGCTACCAAATTCGTTCAAATGAAAGACCTTGACCTTCATTCAAGGTCACAGGGACCAAATAGGCTGAAATATTTAAATGACTTCTTCTCAGTAACCAAGAGTCTTAGGGAGTTTATATTTGGGCTGTTGCATGCTGGTGTAAAGGGCTACAAAGTTGTTCAAATGAATGACCTTGACCTTTATTCAAGGTCACAGGGATCAGATAGGCTGAAATCTTTAAAATACTTCTTCCCAGTAACCAAAGAGTCTAGGGAGTTGATATTGGGGCTGTTGCATGCTTTTGTAAAGGGCTACAAAGTTTGTTCAAATGAATGGCATTGACCTTCATTCAAGGTCACAGGGATCAGATAGGCTACAATCTTTTAACGACTTCTTCTCATTAACCAAAATACCCAGGGACTTGATATTGGGTCTGTATCACGCTGCTGTAAAGGGCTAGAAAATTTGTTCAAATGAATGACATTGACTTTCATTCAAGGTCACAGGGATCAAATAGGCTGAAATCTTTAAATTACTTCTTCTTAATAACCAAGAGACTCGGGGAGTTGATATTTGGCCTGCAGCATGCTGATTGAACGGCTACCAAATTCGTTCAAATGAATGACCTTGACCTTCATTCAAGGTCACAGGGATCAAATTGGCTGAAATCTTTAAATGACTTCCTCTCAATAACCAAGAGACCCGGGGAGTTGATATTGGGTCTTTAGCATGCTGGATGAACGGCTACAAAATTTGTTCAAACGAATGACCTTGACCTTCATTAAAGGTCATATGGGTCAAATTTGCCCAAATCTTCTAAACAACTTCTTCTCAATAACTAAAAGACGCAGGGACTTGATATTGGGTCTGTAGCATGCTCTGGTGAAGGGCTACAAAGTTTGTTCAAATGAATGACATTGACCTTCATTCAAGGTCACAGGGATCAGATAGGCTGCAATCTTTTAACGACTTCTTCTCATTAACCAAAAGATCCAGGGACTTGATATTGGGTCTGTAGAATGCTGGTGTGAAGTGCTACCAAATTTGTTCAAATGAATGACATTGACTTTCTTTCAAGGTCACAGGGATCAGATAGGCTGCAATCTTTTAACGACTTCTTCTCATTAACCAAAATACCCAAGGACTTGATATTGGGTCTGTAGCACGCTGGTGTAAAGGGCTACAAAATGTGTTCAAATGAATGACCTTGACCTTCATTCAAGGTCACAGGGACCAAATAGGCTGAAATCGTTAAAATATTTCTTCTCAGTAAGCAAGAGTCTTAGACAGTTGATATTGGGGCTGTTGCATGCCTGTGTAAAGGGCTACAAAGTTTTGGAATTTTTTTTCAAAAACTGATACCAGAAACTTAAGTGGGGTGCACGTGGGATGGGACGCCGACGCGGGCGCCGGGGGTAAAAAGTACTGGAGGGATATTCCTCAAAGTTCACATGTAGGTTCCACTAGTTCCTGTTATGTTGTGAAGAGGAAAAAGGGGAAAATAGAGAGAAGACTAGACAGACATGGGACCAATAAAGATCATTCATGGGTTGGCTCCAAAATTCCCCAGGGATCCCTTGCATCTTTGAGTATTCCGAACTATTTTCAGAACAAATTAGAATGCTTGCCGCCTTGTCAGTGACGTTACGAACAAAATACAGCTGTTTTCACCCTTCAAGGATTTGTCAGTGATGTTAGGGATATAAAACACACACTTGTATACATTGTGGAATTTTGATTAACGTGAAATACGTTTTTCTATCTAGTGCCTTTATCACAATGATTTCATTATCACAATGATTTGAGACATTGCACTTCCCAGCATTCTCTTGGGATAGTACAAAACAGTGTGTGTTGAGTAAATTTGAAGACAGTTGAAGCCTCTTTATGTTTTCTTAACATATGAATTAAAAAAAAAATATGTTGAATTATGAAATATATACTCTAATGAGGATAAAATACCTTAATTCTTCATAATTGCTATTAAAACCGGGATGATATTCTTGTGTTATTAGCCCATCATCACCAGATTCCTAATGAAACTTTATGTAAGTAGACAAAAAAAAAAAAAAAAAAAACCATTGTCATATGAAACTTGAATCGTCACTAAATGTTCGAAAATAGCCAAGCCCTCTGAAATATTTCTCTTTTCTTAGAGCAGAATGCCTGAATGCCTGCTTCTCGTCAATATCAACTTTCCACTTTAAACGAAGGGAAACCCTCTGGTCCTGATGGGATTGTCCAAACTACTTGTCATCAGTGACCTAAAATTATTCGCAGATGATATCCAGGAGGGAACTATATAAATAACATAGAAACAAAAGATATCCGCTAAGGATGACTAGATATTTTTATATTTCTCTAAATGATTACCAATGTTCATTCTCCTGCACTATTAAAATAACAATAAAACAGCATCTGATGCAACAAATAGCTTTGTAAACGATGGTTGTCCGAACTATGAATATCATTTGATGCCAGCTTAGAAATGTAGCCAGCAATGTAAACTAGTACCTATTTCATGATCATTTGAGAAATTGTCCAACTTGTACCTGTAACCTTGGAGATGAAACAAACAAAACTTTACTTGTATGCTAAATTTTTAACCAATCAAGATCCAAACTCGTAAACTAACTCATTAACCCTATTATTTTCCATGACCATTTTAATACTTAAACCTTACCTCACCAACACACGGTTGTTGTGAAACAAATATATATGTCTGTTACGATGTATATAAATCAGAATACATAACTAAAACAATACTACCATACTAAAATTACTACAATTATTTGGAGATGGTAAATATAGGTTTTGCCTGATGCCAAATCCAAGTGCTTCTTAGACAATTAAGTTGTTGAAAGGTTCCGGAGTCCGCTTGTTTTCAAATGATTAGAGACAAAGAGGAAGTAAAAGGAAAGTATAGAAAAAAATGTATTGACCAAATAAAGAATGAATAGTGGGTACCAAGATTTCTCTGAGATCTCTTGTTGTAAAACACATCTTTTGATTTGGAAAAGATAAATGGTGCTAAAATGGTATTCACATCGGCTTTATTTCTATGATTTACAAAGGTGTTTTATAAAAGGAGGGGAGGGGGGTATGTAGGAACTGATTATGATATTATGCTTTTGATACAAGTTTATAGTTTAGCGGCCATGCCTTTGAATAAGAGTTCTTCATACTGTCGAGAGTATTTCAATATATGCAAGGTCTGAAGATCAACTTTCCCGTTAGAGGCATTTCCTGACAACCGTCTCAACCAATGGCATTCTAGTCTTGCCGCCCTGGTTGTCATGGGCAAATGCCCTCATCCTATCGAAGTAGAGATCTGTCAGTCGCTTTCTTTCTTCCTTTGGCCTCGTTCTCGACAACGCGTTGAAGACCACGTGGTAGAACCACGGCTTTATACCTGCCACCACCCTCTCGGCATACTCTACCTTGGTAGCTTCGTCTAATAACAGATGTAATATTCGTTATATTAGCACGCATACTTGGGGTTTTAATGAGTTATCATAATGTTATGTCTTTAAAATTGGAAGTATATTGCTGTACACTGATTTCACCAAAAGCCTTATTAGAAAATGTGTTTATTACATTAGAATAATCCACATTATATATAAGATCTTGTTATTCTCGTGATTGTTGTGTTTATCTGGAGACAAGAACACTTTATACTGCCTAATATGACAGCACCAAGAGCTCATCCAAACTTAATCACTTACTGCCATTTTAGTATTATTTAAATTGATATCTCCAGAAGTTGGATTCGTGAAATATCAATTTCTGATAACTTCACACAATTAATTGACAAGTCCTGATCATCTCATCATTTCTCTTTAAAGACCATTAACATCTTTACAAATTACGAATGTATTCGTTTTTCGTGTTAAGAGAACTTTGTTTCCGAAGAAAGACTATATAGAAGCTCGAGTGGTATACCTTTATCTACGATGTCGAACGTGTGATGCTCCAGCCAGTTGGTGAATGAGCGAACCGATATCAGTTCCAGACCTATCTGCGTCAGCCTGTCCCCCTGTGTAAACGGGCGACTGTGGTCTTCCTCAGTTCTGTATATGTCCACATCAAAGTTCGCGTCGAGGAATTCCTCCTATAACCGAATCAGACATACATCAGATTAAAGTCAACTCACTAAACAAGCATGATAATTACAAGAACTAAATTATTACCACAACATAAGTCTGGTGACTATGTTTTCTTCACTCGTCTTATAATCACAA
>NC_047015.1:2538178-2557000 GCF_902652985.1 Pecten maximus | reverse complement strand
CACGTGCACCCCACTTAAGTTTCTGGTGTCAGTTTTTGAAAAAAAATTCCAAAACTTTGTAGCCCTTTACACAGGCATGCAACAGCCCCAATATCAACTCTCTAAGACTCTTGCTTACTGAGAAGAAATATTTTAACGATTTCAGCCTATTTGGTCCCTGTGACCTTGAATGAAGGTCAAGGTCATTCATTTGAACACATTTTGTAGCCCTTTACACCAGCGTGCTACAGACCCAATATCAAGTCCCTGCGTCTTTTAGTTATTGAGAAGAAGTTGTTTAGAAGATTTGGGCAAATTTGACCCATATGACCTTTAATGAAGGTCAAGGTCATTCGTTTGAACAAATTTTGTAGCCGTTCATCCAGCATGCTAAAGACCCAATATCAACTCCCCGGGTCTGTTGGTTATTGAGAGGAAGTCATTTAAAGATTTCAGGCAATTTGATCCCTGTGACCTTGAATGAAGGTCAAGGTCATTCATTTGAACGAATTTGGTAGCCGTTCAACCAGCATGCTACAGGCCAAATATCAACTCCCCGAGTCTCTTGGTTATTAAGAAGAAGTAATTTAAAGATTTCAGCCTATTTGATCCCTGTGACCTTGAATGAAAGTCAATGTCATTCATTTGAACAAATTTTCTAGCCCTTTACAGCAGCGTGATACAGACCCAATATCAAGTCCCTGGGTATTTTGGTTAATGAGAAGAAGTCGTTAAAAGATTGTAGCCTATCTGATCCCTGTGACCTTGAATGAAGGTCAATGCCATTCATTTGAACACACTTTGTAGCCCTTTACAAAAGCATACAACAGCCCCAATATCAACTCCCTAGACTCTTGGTTACTGGGAAGAAGTATTTTAAAGATTTCAGCCTATCTGATCCCTGTGACCTTGAATAAAGGTCAAGGTCATTCATTTGAACAAACTTTGTAGCCCTTTACACCAGCATGCAACAGCCCAAATATAAACTCCCTAAGACTCTTGGTTATGAGAAGAAGTCATTTAAATATTTCAGCCTATCTGATCCCTGTGACCTTGAATGAAGTTCAAGGTCATTCATTTGAACAAACTTTGTAGCCCTTCCCCCCAACATGCTACAGGCCCCAAATTAAGTCTCTAGGCCTTTTGGATTTTGAGAAGAAGTTGTTTAAATGGAAAAGTTGACGCCGGACGGACGATGGATGCCGCGCCAAGGCATAAGCTCACTTGCCCTTTCGGGCAGGTGAGCTAAAACGAATACAGATAAGTTATGGTTTGATAAAGAATGTACAACGGCACATACGGAATTTAATAAAGATAAAACCGCATATAAACGTGTGAAATTAACGTACATATAACAACTATGACGAAAGTGACCATATACTTAATAGTACAATATCGAAAGATCAATTGAAAAATATTAAGGCAACCGGAGTAGACAAAATAAAAAACTGGTCAACCGATTAATATCAATGTATTGTAAACTATTTAAAATTATATCTTATACTGTCTAATACCAGAAAATTGGGCAATTGGTGTGATCAAACCTATTTATAAAAATAAAGGAAATCCTGATGACCTCGACAACTACAGGGCTATTACTTTGATAATCTGTCTAGGAAAATTATTCACATGTATAATCAATAACATACCTAATAACTAAAAATCAGGCAGGGTTCCGAAAAATCACACGCTTCAATGGATCACATTTTTATTATGCATTCGTTAATTTCCCATTATTTATCAGCTGGTTAAAAGTTCTTCGATTTCCGTAAGGCTTTTGATACTATCTGGAGGACTGGACTCTGGCAGAAAATGAATAAAAACGGAATAGAAGGTAAATATTTTAAAAACAATATATAATATGTTCCATAATATCAAATCTTGTGTAAACTTCCATTCGGAAACATAAGACTTTTTCCTTTGCCTGGTCAAGGCCCAGTAAGGGGAAAATCTCTCCCCATTTTTGGATTCCGTATTTCTAAATGACCTGGTATTGATGATGTCAATATATATATAGGAACAGGGACAAATGTGTCACTATTTGTGTAGTTCATTTTTAAATGGCTTAGTTCCCTCAAAATAAAACATAAATAGAGGTTGTTTGGCAGTAATGAATACCAAAACTTTCAGACATCCCTTTACTTCTTAAGGACCCACGGAAGGGATCCGGAAAGGAGCCAGCCTTCTTTTGCAAATCTGAATCAACATCATTCAGAAATCTTCTCTAACACATATGACTGTAATATTAGTTGGAGAAATGGTTTAAAAAGTCTTGTAAACAAAATCTTTACAGTTGATAGGCAGCAAAGTTTGAAATAGGTGTTGTTCAGGAAAACCATGATTGCGCAATCATGTTACAAAATGGCTACCGTAGCTGCCATGTCAAAGTTGTTATGAGGCTGAAAATTAACAGCACTTTGTTGGCTCCCTGTCCTTATCATTCTCACCAATTTCCAGTTCAATTGCACCAGTAGAACTGGAGGAAAAGTTTAAAATGTGTTTTTCAAGATGGCTGCTATAGTGACCATCTTGGGTTTTGGACTGATCAGAAAAATATCAACATTTGGTCAGGACCATCTCAGGTAAGTTAGAGCTGAATCCCACTGGTGGAACTTAAAAAGAAGTTTTAATAGGTGTTGTTTCTGAATTTCAAACAATTTTATTGACAAAAATACAATTGCCAAAGGGATTTGACATCAGGCATTGCCTATATAAGTCTTCTCCCCAAGAACAACACAGTGGTACAAAATACAGACATTCATTAACAGTACCTACACAAAACATAAAACAAAAATAGTCATCTAAATTAAAATGTATTCAATTGAAGGGAGATAACTCCAATATGATTATCATACTTAAATGAGATTCAAATGGTGTAAGAAAATAAATATATAATTCAAATTTTTCATTAACATAATAACTTGAATAAATGATTCTATTTTTGAGTTGGTGATTATATTTTGCAAATATTTAGTGAAATTGTGGCCCCTTCCACATACAGATACAGGCCAAGGACTGTCCATTTCACATTAAGTAGGCCATCCAGTGATAAGGAAGGAGACACACCTACACAAAACAGTTTGCTTTTTAAAAGGAATCAGGGTTTATTTAGTATTTTCGTTTCAATGGGACATTGTTTTAAAAATTCATATTGGAGTTTCACTTCATGAGAGTAAAAAAAAAGACAACATGTAAATAATAAGTTGAAATGAATAATTCATAACAATATGTATTATATTATTCAGTCTATTATAGAATTATGAAAATATTGAAATATTTAAATAATAAATATATCCATTGGAAATCTCGAAATGGAATTCATGTACATGTGTATTGTTTAAATTTATAAATTTAATTGTATAAAAAAAGTGATTGTTTTTGATTAGATGAATCTTTTTGAGCTTGAAATAAAGTTAGAGACAGCAGATAGAATATTCATATTTACATTAACAGTACACAATACACATCCATTCAAAAGGATATTTAATGAGAAGTGGTTATGATTTTCATTTTCATACATTATATTACTTATAGTATTATGTAACGTGACACGACAATTAGTGAAGTTAACACAATTAAAGAAGAAATGCGATGATGTTTCAGGACCATGACCACACGAGCATACAGCAGATTCAGCAAGGTGATCTTTATATAGATCATAGTTTAAATTACTACAACTATTCCTCAGTTGACAAAGAATAATATTAATATGACGATTACCACTGTATTTGAAAACTTCAGTAGTTTTAGACTTAATCAGCTGACTGGAAGAAATGATTTTTTTTAAATTGAGAAAGAGATTGAATATTTTCAAGATTTGAAGCAATATTATTGAATTCATTAAGTATTGATGGGAAAAAAGTATTCAAGAAGTTAACTGTCCGACATAGTGGGAGATCAAATATTCTAAAACTACGTAAGGTATATCTGTCTAAAGAGGGGTCATGGATAAATGGTTCAATGATCTCTCTAAGATAATACGGAGTTTGCTTGTTAAAAATTTTGTACATCATAATTAACTTGTGTTGTTTTTGTCTCTGTTCAAGAGGGACCCATTCTAATTCAGTATACAACAAATGATGTGAGGTACCTCTGCGCAGTCCAGATATTATTCGTGCAGCTTCAAGCTGTAAAGACTCGAGTAAATTTTTTACGTATAACGAACAATTGTCCCAAACAACATCCGCATATTCGAGAATTGACCTAATGTAAGAAATATAAATTGTTGTTAATGTTTTTCTATCAAGTTTATTTTTCATTAATTTTAAAATATTAAGTCTTTGGTGAGCCTTTTGATAAATATTATGAATATGGTCATTCCATTTGGCATCATCACTGAATGTAAGGCCAAGATGTTTATGTATTCGTTCAGTCTTCACATGTTCATTATAAAAATAAATATTAGGATGATTTATATTATGTTTATTAGAGAAAATTACAGATTCTGTTTTATTTGGATTGAATTTTATATCCCATTTTTTAGCCCATTTCTCAACATTATTCAAGTCTCCATTTAATCTTTGTGCCAATTCAACAGGATTATCATTATTTACTGTATACAAAGATGTATCATCAGCATATAATTTGATAAAATTGGTTACACAATCAACTATGTCATTTATATATAGTAAAAACATCATTGGACCGAGAACTGAGCCCTGTGGTACTCCTGTTTTTATAGCTCTAAATGTTGAAACATATCCTTCTGTTAAAACTCTTTGCTTTCTATTTTCTAAGAAATTTTTAAACCAGTTGAAAAGTCTCCCTTTAATACCATATAATTGTAATTTATGTAAAAGACCTCTATGCCAAACTCTGTCAAACGCATTGCTTATAACACAAAATACAAATCGTAAATCTTTACACTGATCAAGGCATTGAACTATATTATGATAAATTGATAAAAGCTGATTGACCGTAGAATCGTTCAACATGAAGCCTGACTGATGTTTGGAAATAATATTATAATCTAAAAGGTAATTGAAAACATATTTAAAAATAATTTTTTCTATTAAGTTGCTAAAACATGATGTGATAGATATTGGTCTATAATTTTTTACATCATTTATGAGGTCTTTCCCTTTGTAAATAACACTTATATTAGCAGTTTTCCAAGAAAGGGGGATAACTCCACTTTGAATTGTTTTATTAAAAAGTAAAGTCAGTGGGAGAGTGAGAGAAGATTCCATTTTTTATTATTATTTTAGGTACTATGCCATCTGGTCCTGCTGGTTTTTTCCCATTTAAAAGAAAAATTTGATCTCTGATGTCTTGCTCTGTAATTAATATGTTTTCTATTGAATAAGGTGGTTCATTTATAATCTCAGGAGTTGGGTCCATATTGTCAGAAGAAGTAGCTATAGAGGTAAAATATTAATTTATACATTCAGCTTTATCAAAGGGATGTTGAATACAAGAGTCTTCATGCTTCAGTGGAGGAATAGAGTTTGCTTTATTATTTATGTTTGGGATATCTTTAGCTATTTTCCACCATTTGCTAGAAGAAATATTTTTATCAGAGAGTGACTTCTGTAAATTTTCAATATATATATTTTTAGCTTGCCTTATTTTTGATATAGTTTCATTCCTAAGCTGCCTGTAGTTTTCCCAATGAGCCGGTAAATTACTCAATTTCGCTTTCCTATGTGCTCTATCCCTTCGTCTCATCAGTAATTTGATTTCAGATGACATCCATTTTTTATCGTTTGGTCTAACTGTAATATTTCTAAAAGGAATACATTCTAAGATTTGTTGATTGATAATGTTACATAAGTATTCGTTAAATTCATTAGTATTATGAGATTCAGCAATAGAAATCCAATCAGTTTCATCTATATTCCTATTCATTAGATCATAATTTGCATCCTGATATAAGAGTTGGTTTTTTTTAATATGTTTTTTGCTTAAAAATAGAATATGACATACTAAAATGTATTTGACAGTGATCACTACATTTTGGAGGAGTTACAGCTAGATTTTCAACAAGGTTAGTATTGTTACAAAGAATACCATCTAATGAGGTTGAAGTGGTAGATGTAACACGTGTAGGTTCATTGACATAATTGAGAAGGTTGTATTTTATCATAAGCCTACCAAGATGACTTTGAGTTTGTAAGTTCAACATATCCACATTTATATCACCAGTTATAATAATGTCAAGATTAGTATCTACAGCTCTTTCTATAATAAAATCAAGTGTTTCCCAGTGACGATCTGGCATTTCAGGCCTGTAAATACAACCTAGTAAAAATTTATGTGATTCAATGTGAACCTCTAACCATAAGAGTTCAATACCTTCGTATTCTAATCTAATCTTCTTTTAGTATCAATTGTATTTTTAAGATAAATTAAAACTCCACCTCCAGGGCCTGTTCTTCGGTCCAAGCGATCATGACAAAATGAATCAATTGAAATATCGGAATCAGCTATTTCTGGTGAAAGGTGTTGTTCAGCAAAAACCATAATTGTGCAAAATGCAAAAGGGCTTAACCTTTTGACAGCAAAGTCAGTGTTTTCCACAAATGAACTGTTATCCAGAAACATAGGCCCCACGTCTCTGTTGATTGATAAATGAAAACACTGAAATAATATCTATAGAATCATAGAAATGAACAAGGGGCCTATGGGCGTTAACGGTCATCTGACTCTACAGACCCTTCCACTATTGTGGTATACATACTCAGTAGCATGTTAGTGATATTGTTGGCAATGGCAGCCATCTTTGATTTCAGACTAACCGAAACAACACTTGGTCAGGACAATCTCAGGTAAGTTAGAGCAATTTGAGATTGACTTTGAAATAATTTCAGGAAAACCATGATTGCCCAATCAATCATCTTACAAAATGGTTAGATACCATCTACCATACTTAATATTGAACACACTGATAAGATGGTTCATTACACTGGAACACACTGATAAGATAGTTCATAACATTGGAACATACTAAGATAATTCATTACATTGGAACATACTGGTAAGATAGTTCATTACATTGGAACATATTGATAAGATGGTTCATTACATTGGAACACACTGATAAGATGGTTCATTACACTGGAACACAATTGTAAGATGGTTCATTACATTGGAACACACTGATAAGATGGTTCATTACATTGAAACACACTGATAAGATGGTTCATTACATTGGAACACACTGATATTAAAGATCGTTCAGTACATTGGGACGCGAACCGACTATGCGCATCTAGGGTTAGGGGGAGACCTTCATGTGAGATAGGTTGATTCAGTACTTTTTAAGAAATAAAGATATAAAATTCAAAATGGCCACTTTACTGCAATTGTATTAATCCGCAATTACGGAACAAATGAAATATACATTGTACTTGTAGATTTAATAATGTGCTTTGAAAGGAAAACGAAAAGAAGGAAAAAACTCAAAATCCACTTCCATTACAAGTTAATTGCATTAAATTAACCTGTCTGACTTTAACATCATAGTCCAAGACTGAAACATTAACTTTGTATTTCTCTTAACAATACGCTGGCCTAAGCTATACTGACAATACGAAGGGATAGTTACCTATCAGGCTACATATCTATTAACAATACGAAGGGATAGTTACCTATCAGGCTACATATCTTAACAATACGAAGGGATAGTTACCTATCAGGCTACATATCTATTAACAATACGAAGGGATAGTTACCTATCAGGCTACATATCTTAACAATACGAAGGGATAGTTACCTATCAGGCTACATATCTTAACAATACGAAGGGATAGTTACCTATCAGGCTACATATCTATTAACAATACGAAGGGATAGTTACCTATCAGGCTACATATCTTAACAATACGAAGGGATAGTTACCTATCAGGCTACATATCTATTAACAATACGAAGGGATAGTTACCTATCAGGCTACATATCTTAACAATACGAAGGGATAGTTACCTATCAGGCTACATATCTTAACAATACGAAGGGATAGTTACCTATCAGGCTACATATCTATTTTCTTACTTCAAAACATACTGGGAAATCAGTGGCTGCCAGACATGTTATCCCTGGCTCAACTTTCTATACACAGGGGATGTTTCAAACATCTATTTTTACAATTGATTGGTTGTTCCCTATAAGGAAGTTAGATCGTTGTACGAAATTACGCTATCGACCGTCTTCAAACTAAGACGTACATAAACACAAATAAACAACAGCTCCCCTGCGCAGTGATATGAATGCGCTCATCCGTTTACACACTTTTATGCTACTAAACATTTAAAATTTGTACAACTAAGAATGGAAAGGAATCCTCCTTGATTTGAAATGACAGTCATAGAAATTTATCTGAATACATACCGACAGTGTGCGAGATTGTGTACCCCAACTATATACGTACCAATTAATGGGCGACTACTAACTCAACTGTTATAATTTGACATTATTTTCATTTCAATATGTCCACTCATATTCTGACCAAAGAAGGAATTTCCATTCAGGTCATTATTTTGGACCAATCCGTGCAATTTTCGGCTGGAGCTTTCGGAGACCAATCCTGTAGTATCGTTCCGTACGATTGTAATTCCTATATATAATGTACAATCCGTAATATATATATAACCGGAACGGGAAATAAAGATATATACAGTATCATGGCTGAGCACATGTGTTGGCTGATTCTATCCGGGCCATCTGGTCCCAAATACACGACATAACATTACATTGGCGACGAGGATGGGATAATGGAACGTTTACCAGTATTTCCGGCATTCGATATCGACAGTGATAAAGGTAATGCAGGCCCGAAATGGGACCGATGGATAGGTCGGTTGGAAAACCTATTCGTGGCAATGGAAATCGACGAAGCAGAAGATGATGATAGAAAAAGGGCATTGCTTCTACATTACGTCGGAGAAAGAGTATATGATATATATCTGGCGGAGAAAACTCCTACCACAGGTACGTCTTATGCTGCTACGAAAAAAGTGTTTGAAGATTATTTCCGTCCTAGAAAAAATACGCAAATGGAGATCTACAAGTTTAGGTTGTGTAAACAAAAAGAGGGACAAACTTTAGATGAATATGTAACTGAATTACGTACGGTGGCAAGGGACTGTGATTTCACGGACTTAAACAAGGAAATTTTGTCACAGTTAATTCAGCATTGTCGTTCAAATCAACTCAGGCGGAGAGCACTGAGGGAACCGGAGAAGGGATTAGAGGACATAATCAAGCTAGGTAGAGCGATGGAACTGTCCGATACTCAAGCTCAGGCGATGGAAGGTCAGTCGGTAAACTACGTGTCTCAGAAGTCCAGGGGAGGTCGAGGAGCCCATCAAAACAACGGTAATGCTCGAGGAGGATATCGAGGCAGAGGTCAACAACGTCAAAATAATAACCGTTTGTGCTGGAACTGTGGAGGCAAGTTTCCACACAGAGATAGTCCATGTCCGGCAAGTGGTCGTGAATGTCACGGATGTAAGAAGAAAGGTCACTTTCGTAAAATGTGTAAAGAGAACAAGGACAAAGGTACAAAAGAACACAAGTATAAGAAAAAAGTGAACTCTGTAGACGCTGATATAAAGGAGGACAGTGATGATAGTTACTGTTATGGTGTGAGTCTTGCAGGTAAAGATAAACATGTCTACGCTGTGAAAGGCCCATTCATCAATGTAAACATAGAGGGGAGACAACTCAAACTCCTTGTGGACAGTGGAGCCTCAGTCAATATTCTCGACGAATCTGACTATAACTGTATAGGACAACCTGCTCTGGTGAGGTCCAAGACCCAAGGACGACTGGTTCCATATGGTAACAGTAGTACTCTCAAAGTACTAGGGACTTGTAACTTACGTGTTGAGACCAAGACAAAGTTTGACATCGTAGAGTTCTATGTTGTGAAAGGAAAGAATCTTGGCTCTATCCTGGGTTATCCTACAGCCAGCAAGCTGTCGCTGATCGAGATAAAAGTGAATCTGGTTCAACAGGAATCAAACAATGTAGAAGATGGATTTCCGCACCTCTTTAAAGGTATAGGAAAGCTCCGAAACAGACAAGTCAAGCTTCACATAGACCCAGATGTGCCTCCTGTAGCACAGAGGTCAAGGAAAACGCCGTTTCACCTTCGGGACAAAGTAAAGGCTGAAATTGACAAGTTGGTACAACAGGATATCATCGAAAGGGTTGAGGGTGAGCCAACACCTTGGATATCTCCTATAGTTACACCCCCCAAAAAGAATCCTGATGAAATTAGATTGTGTGTTGATATGAGGGAAGCCAACAAAGCCATATGTAGAGAACGACACCCCCTACCTACTATTGACGAGCTTATTGTAGACTTGAATGGTTCGGAAGTATTCAGTAAGTTAGATCTACGTAGTGGATACCATCAGTTGGAACTGGAACCAGGATCACGGTTTATTACAACGTTTAACACACATATGGGTATATACCGATATAAAAGGCTCAATTTCGGTATATCTTCAGCCTCGGAGGTATTTCAGGAAGCAATACGCCAAGTTATACAAAACATTGAAGGGGCGAGGAACATCTCGGACGACATTCTTGTATATGGTCGGAATAGGAAGGATCATGATATAGCTTTACAAAAAGTACTTCAAAGGCTGAGTGACAGTGGTCTTACTTTAAATGGTCCAAAGTGTGAGTTCAGAAAGGACAAGATAACATTCTTTGGTGTTGTATTTGGAGCACAGGGTATTTCACCAGACTCTGAGAAAGTCAGAGCAGTAGAAGAATTCGAGAGACCCCAGAGTGTCAAAGAACTGCGAAGTTTCCTTGGAATGGCAAACTACTGTGCGAGATTTATTAAAGGATATGCTGATATCTGTGAACCACTGAGAGAACTTACACATAAAGATACACAATGGATCTGGAATGAGAAGCATGAGAAAGCTTTTGTTGCGCTGAAGCAAAGCCTCTCTAGTGACACTGTCATGGCATATTATAATCCAAACAAGCCCGTAGAGGTCCGAGTCGATGCTAGTCCCATAGGACTAGGAGCAGTATTAGTACAGGACAGAATAGTGTGTTATGCGAGTCGTGCACTTACTTCAGTTGAGTCTCGTTACAGCCAGGTCGAGAGAGAGGCGCTTGCAGTTGTATGGGCGTGTGAACACTTTGACCTATATTTACGAGGACTGTCAAAATTCACTGTGATCACTGATCACAAACCGCTTGAAAAGATTTGGCAAAAGGCTAAGCTACCCAGTCTCCGAATTGAGAGATGGAATCTACGGCTACAACCTTACAAGTTTAAAATCAAATATGAACCTGGTGATAGTAATATAGCTGATTACATGTCAAGACACCCTATTAAAGGTAAACCTCTGAAACAAAGTTCACAGGAACAGAAGATAGCTGAAGAATATGTCAACTTCATCATGACTGAAGCTATACCAAAAGCCATATCACTGGACGAGATAAGGGAGGCAACTCGTGAAAGTCCAACATTACAAAAGGCTATAGAGTATACCAGGACAGGGAGATGGTATGAAATGAAGCTACTGGGATTGGACGATAGGTATGACATTGAAGAGTTGACAGCACTACGAGCAGTTAGGGATGAACTAACAGTACACTCGGATAACATATTACTGAGAGACTTGAGAATTGTGATACCCGTCACGTTAAGAGATCGAGCTATAAATGTTGCACACGAAGGTCACCAAGGAATCGCTAAGACTAAGACATTCCTCCGCTCAAAGGTATGGTTCCCAGGAATTGACGCCAGGGTAGAGACATTGGTTAAGGATTGTATGGCCTGTCAGATCCTAACACCCGAAAAGAAAAGTATGGAATCATTGAAAATGTCTGAACTTCCCACAGGACCCTGGGAAAATATAAGTATGGATTTTTGTGGGCCCTTGCCTACAGGGGAGTATCTATTGGTCGTTATAGATGAATACTCTCGCTATCCAATAGTAGAAATAACACGTTCTGTGTCAGCGAATGTGACCATTCCAGTACTTGACAAAGTAATTAGTCTTTTCGGAACACCTAAGATAGTTAAAAGTGACAATGGAAGTCCGTTCAACTCTGAACAGTTCCGGTGCTATGCTGGAACTATGGGGTTCGATCACAGAAGAATTACTCCACGATGGCCTCGGGCCAACGCCCAGGCTGAAGCTTTTAATAAGCCACTCATGAAAGTTGTACGCGCTGCTACACTTGAAAACAGGAACTGGAAACAGGAGATGTATAAGTTCCTACGTCAATATCGTGCCACACCACATGTTACTACAGGAAGAACACCTTACTATCTGATCTTCGGACGGGAACCAAAGACAAAACTGCCCAGTACACCAAACTATGAAAGAACATCAGCAACAGATCTGTATGTGAGAGAAAGGGATAGCGACAGAAAGTTTGGTATGAGATCCTATGCTGACAACAGGAATTGTAGTAATAACAAAGAGATATCTGTTGGTGATACAGTACTAGTCAGGAATGACGAAAAGGGAAACAAACTTTCACCTGCATATAAACCAAAACCTGAGACTGTAATTGCTAAAAAAAGGTCCAATGATAACAGTTACAGGAAATGTGACCAGGAACTCATCTCGAATGAAGAGGGTGAATGATGATCTTAAAGGAAAAGTATATACGGATGTCACAGAATTTGTGGAGGAGGAGATTCCATGGCCGTCTGTGTCATCACAAGCGTCACCTGAAAGGAAATCATCTGACGTGTCTAGGTCTAGTCAAGGTCAAAAGCCTAATATGTCACCACAGACTGCGAAAGCTCAAGCTGATAATGGTCAAGGTCAAGTTCGTGGTCAGAACAGAAGGAGCACAAGGGAGAAGAAACCCCACTCAAGATTTAAAGATTATGTGTTATATTAAATGGCCATGCTGTGCTTAGGGGCATAATAATCCCCGCTGGTCATTAAGACTCCAGAGTCTTTGTTTATGATAATTGAAATCCGTTCGTTATTGTTAACACGCTATGTTGTGAGAGAAAAAAACCCAGCCAGATACAATGTTGAAAAGTCTTATGATTTATTGGACATTGCATAATACAGACATTTATCAAAGACATTGTTCTAGTCAATTCATCTAGTCATAAGTAAACTTTATTAATTATCACATTGTAAATTGCATTAGTTATCTCCAATTTATTTCAAGTATAAATTTATAAATCTAAAAACGGGAGAGATGTAGTATCGTTCCGTACGATTGTAATTCCTATATATAATGTACAATCCGTAATATATATATAACCGGAACGGGAAATAAAGATATATACAGTATCATGGCTGAGCACATGTGTTGGCTGATTCTATCCGGGCCATCTGGTCCCAAATACACGACATAACATTACAAATCCGAAACATAAACAAAATAATTTCCTTTGTCTTTGTAAATATTATAAAGCTATTGACGTAAACAACAAATAGATGTCATTAGGGAGTCTTTCTGACAATAAAGATAAATATTTGGCTACTTTGCTGATTAAATAAGAGTAAAAAACTCACGGCGAACCACGCTTTTATGCTGAGTGTTACAGTTGGCCCAACTTTATTAAGGATTCACAGTTCATGTACATTGTAGCATCTCGATAAATGTTGTAATGATAATTTTAACTATTTCTGAGCTAGATTTCGTACTTGTCTCAGTCAGATTGTTCTGTGAACAGAATGGCTCGTTATCTTGAAAATACCATTCCCTAACGGGGCATGACAGTGATGATGTGCAAATGCAAATCAATCCACAGTGAACATTTGATCGTCGACCTTTTGTGACCTATATACTTAGGTTACGGGGCAATGTCCATCCTTTCACAGCATACAAGACAGCATATGTACCAATTATATTGATATGAATTTTTTCACAGCTTGTTTAAGAGACCCATTATTATGTAGACAACATTCAGATAAACGCTTAGGCGTGAAAGACGCTTGTTCCTTATTTTAATTAGAATTATGTTGTAATGTAGAAGTTCTAGTCACATAATCCCAGCGTATTGAAATATAAGGACTAATTTCTATTTGATGCTATAAAGAAACTGACTGGTCTTTAGACAATTAAAGTATAATTTGTTGTCTTAAGACCAACTTAATACACTATAAAAAATCGACAAAAACTAGATTTAATCTTTCAGTGGCTTTATGTGGAGGGGCGGGCGTCCAATTTGAAATAATCGGTTATGACTCTTAACATGACACTTCGTTTTATCTACCTTGGCATGCTGGGAAAAATACAAGAGTCACGAGGTATATACTGATATAGGTAAAGTGGCGCAGTAAGCTAGTTAATTGAAAGCTGAAGATGAAGGTATGTGCAACGCTCATCCAAAGCTGTCGGAAAATATACAAGTTCTGTCCAAGATGGAGCCGAGACGCCTTATATCCCAGGTAAGTTTTGCACAGATAGGATTTTCATATCTTTTAGCGACATGAACGATTATTACCATATCCTCACCAAATGTCTCACTATAGTAAAATTAAAGTCTTTAAATCTTTGAGTTATCCGAATATTAAAGTAAATATACCCCTATATGTTTGGTATGAGGTTTGATATAAAGTTCGAGATACTGACCGACAGCCTATGTGACCCTTTGAATAGCTAACACTGTGATACCTAGGCCTTCACTTAACCATACGGCCAATGTGTTATATTATACTCGCAGATACAAAGTTTAAAACAACAGTCGCTCACTCTTACATAATCAGTGTTGACACGTCAAACAGGTGAATGTTATGAGTAGGCAGCACGCATTGAAATTTCACCTAGGAGCTATCTTCTCATGAATGTCTTAGACATTTTATAGCCTTTCATGAGCTTTCAATATGATATTGTGTAAATGATATGTTTATCAAATATTGAAACTATCTGATATATTTTAAGAAGGTATCTTATGTATTATTTGACTTTTGAACGATAGGTCCACATTCTGGTGGTGAACCTATATTTTAATTGTTACATGCCTTACTACAGTTAAATGCAGCCAAACTTCAAATCTTGTTACTTAAGTGCAATAACCAATCTTAAGTCATGAATATACAGTTTAATGAGATGTAGGGTGGTTAGAGGGTGTACAGTTAAATGAGATGTAAAGTGGTCAGGTGGTGTACAGTTAAATGAGATGTAGGGTGGTTAGGTGGTGTACAGTTAAATGAGATGTAGGATAGTTAGGTGGTGTACAATTAAATGAGATGTAGGGTGGTTAGATGGTGTACAGTTAAATGAGATTTAGTGTGGTTAGGGGTGTACAGTTAAATGAGATGTAGGGCGGTTAAGTGGTGTACAGTTAAATGAGATGTAGTGTGGTTAGGTGGTGTACAGTTAAATGAGACGTATGTTAAGTGGTGTACAGTTAAATGAGTGAAATCTCAGTGTCTGCCGCGTACTCGTAACATTCTACTGTTTTACGCTCCAACGCTGTGATTTCTTAAGAGCGACTTTCTATGTGTTTAAAATGTTTATCTGTGAGTCTTAAAGTAGACATTGTCCTGTTTGTTCTCTGGGGTTTTTTTTGTATCTGTTTATATCTCAAGTCTCACGATTAGATATATGGTGGTGTTAAAGGGTCGCACAGGTTGTCGCTCAGGTTTGAGAACTTAATGTCAAATCTTATACCAAACACGAGCGCATATTAAATCGAAAGTTCGGCTATTATGTTAGTGCAGTGGGGCATATAAATGAAATATATGAGGTCATTTTGAGGTTCATATAAACAGTAAATCAAGTGATATTTAATCAGATTAAAAATGACTATTCTGTTGCAATCAAACAGAAGTAACTTGACTAAATGTTAATATATATCATGACTATCCATAGGTATTGATTTTAACATTAAGTTTGTTAAGCTACCTGTTAATTTCGGCAAAACAGACATAAAAAGCATGTTTCATTAGAACAAATAAAGCTCATGTGGATCAGTCATATGGCACAAAATGACCATGCCGTCATGGTCACAGGAGTCTATAGCAGGTATTGCGATCGTTTGTTTGACAAGATTTTACTTTATCAAAGCATAAACGTTAATACTCTTTTGACCTTGAAATGCAAATGGCGGCTGTGAATTATATTGCACAGTTATGGCATAAAGGGGGGCATTTCAATTACTAAAAATGCCCATATTAGATACTATGAACGCATCTGGGCACTATTAGAGGAATGTTTTCGAGACAAATAGTCAAATAGTAAAATTTAGGGCTATTTTATGAATTTTGTATATTTTACCTCAAACTCTACGGTTGAACTGTTTTTCCTAAAGACAGGCTACTTGAAAAGATCATAGTTCTTTATTTTGTCTAATAAGAGCGTTTTGAAGATTGAAATGCCTCCCTATACAGTGTATGTCAAAAATGTGTTATCAAATTCACAGCCGCCATTTAAATGATACACGACAATAACAGTGTCTTTGAGTGGTTGGACTTTTAATCAAGTGAATTAAAAATTGAACCACTCAAAACTCAAACTTCATACAAAACATGGGAGCTTGTCAACTTGCTTAAAGTTCAATCATCCGACATCTCGGCACAATATTTGCATTTTATTTTCCAGACACCAAAACAACGACGTGAGACGATATTTAGCAATGGGAGGAAGTTCTTACGTGAGGCAATATTCGACTATGGTGGACACTTATGATGAAAAATTTGGAAGCGGCATGTATACAGCCCACGGCTACTCTTTGTACCTGAGTCAGGCAACAATCCTTGATTGCGTCGGTAAATCAAATTAATAAAAAGTTTCATATACCAAACAGTAGAATATCTGAGACTGCAATTAGGAATGTTTGGAGATGAATATTTGAAAAGCACTTTGTATTGTTTCATTTTCACAAAAATTATTGATAAACATACATAATGGGTGTAGGGCAGCAGGCTGATATCTGTATAATGCCTCTCCCTAAGTATGACTAATGAACTGTGGATACGTATATAATCAATAATGTTGAACAAGGATGGTACATCTTCATTTCTCTGCAACACGAACACTGATACCACACTTTATATTGTCATTCCGTACAACTCGCATGGACGAATAGAAAAATTAAAGTTGTAAAAAGATAAGTTTCCTCTTTCAGAGCATTAACTTTTACACTATTTCCACTACGTTACCTTACTGCCCACATTCTCACTTAGATTATTTTACCTTTAATGTTAACTACAAGACACCACCGAACGATACAATACAACGCTTGTGAAGAACATGGCTAAGGTCAAAAGGAATTACATATGTATATTAAGGATAAAATTGAGAGCCATTATAAACTATAAAGAATTAATCAGAAAGAGAATCTCGAAAATCATTTTGTTCTATTTAATGATAATTGCTACTTTTTTGTTAGTATTTTAATTCATTGAATATGTCTTTATCCAACGCACAAAACAAAGGTAGCTACAGACCAATCAGCATAATAAACATCCATATCCAAAACTTGTATGCGAACATTTTATGGTCAATTCAATCAATTCTATTTTATCGTATTCGACAGTCTTTTAGGTGCTATTAAGAAAGGATATGGATACCAATTCAATGACTATTCTTATATATGCGTGTTTACCTCATGATATTCTTCCTGAGAAATTATCAGTTGATGGTGTTTCGGAATTTTCGGTCAAATTACTAGGACATTATCTCTCCTACCTGACATAACGAACTAAGATTCAATGCTCCCACAGTAGCTGCAGTAATATCACAAAAGTGTATCCCAAGGCTCAATTCTCGGACAACTTCTGTTCAACATATTCATAAATGACATCTTCGCAATTCAACACTGTAAACTTTATGCCGACGGCAACACCCTGTCACACTTATCAACAAACTTAACATCTGCACTGGCACAAGAAAATAAACACCTAATACACTAGTTAAACATAAATTTAACAAAGCTCTAGGGAAAACAAATGTACCACTGTTTGTATTACAGTGTATTATGTACCACTGTTTGTATTACGGTGTATTATGTACCACTGTCTGTATTACAGTGTATTATGTACCACTGTCTGTATTACGGTGTATTATGTACCTCTGTCTGTATTACGGTGTATTATGTACCACTGTCTGTTTCGCGGTGTATTATGGACCACTGTTTGTATTACGGTGTATTATGTACCAATGTCTGTATTACGGTGTATTATGTACCACTGTCTGTATTACAGTGTATTATGTACCACGGTCTATATTACGGTGTATTATGTACCACTGTTTGTATTACGGTGTATTATGTACCACTGTTTGTATTATAATGTATTATGTACCACTGTCTGTATTACGGTGTATTATGTACCACTGTCTGTATTACGGTATATTATGTACCACTGTTTGTATTACGGTGTATTATGTACCACTGTCTGTATTACGGTGTATTATGTACCACTGTCTGTATTACGGTGTATTATGTACCACTGTCTGTATTACGGTGTATTATGTACCACTGTTTGTATTACGGTGTATTATGTACCTCTGTCTGTATTACGGTGTATTATGTACCACTGTCTGTTTCGTGGTGTATTATGGACCACTGTTTGTATTACGGTGTATTATGTACCAATGTCTGTATTACGGTGTATTATGTACCACTGTTTTTATGTATGACGTGCATGTCGATCAAAAGCTCTTCAGAGCTTGTGTTATTTGTTTTGTTGTCGACCTAGATGTTTTAATGACTGATTTATCCTAATTTTGGGCCTACGATACCTTCATGGATCTGGTTAATATATTAATTAAATCCTTGAATCATTCTGGTGAGATTCTTACGTAACTGGCGAGAGTGCAGTTAAGGAAAACAATATGTAAAACATGGGAAGAACGTGTCCCTTAATAATTAGCACATGGTGTTTTTTATTAGACTTCTTGACTCGCACAAAGTAACCAGAGACTGAGATACCCAGAGTGGTGACT
>NC_047015.1:2483817-2537678 GCF_902652985.1 Pecten maximus | reverse complement strand
CTTAAGACACATTTGAGTGTTGACACGTCAAACAGGTGAATGTTATGGGTAGGCAGCACACATTGAAATTTCACTTAGGAGCTATCTTCTCATGAACGTCTTAGATATTGTATAGCCTTTCATGAGCTTTCAATATGATATTGTGTAAAATGATATGTTTATCAAATATTGAAACTATCTGATATATATTTCAAGAAGGTATCCTATGTATTATTTTACTTTTGAACGATAGGTCCACATTCTCGTGGTCAACCTATATTTTAATTGTTACATGCCTTACTACAGTTAAATACAGCCAAACTTCAAATCTTGTTACTTAATTGTTTCAGAGTGCAATAACCAGTCTTAAGTCATGAATATACCGTTTAATGAGATGTAGGGTGGTTAGGTGGTGTACAGTTTAATGAGATGTAGGATGGTTAGATGGTGTACAGTTAAATGAGATGTAGGGTGGTTAGGTGGTTTACAGTTAAATGAGATGTAGGGTGGTTAGGTGGTGTACAGTTAAATGAGATGTAGGTGGTAAGGTGTTGTACAGTTAAATGAGATGTAGGATGGTCATGTGGTGTACAGTTAAATGAGATGTATGATAGTTAGGTGGTGTACAGTTAAATGAGATGTAGGATGGTTAGGTGGTGTACAGTTAAATGAGATATAGGATGGTCAGGTGGTGTACAGTTAAATGAAATGTAGGATGGTTAGGTGGTGTACAGTTAAATTAGATGTAGGATGGTTAGGTGGTGTACAGTTAAATGAGATGTAGGATGGTTAGGTGGTGTACAGTTAAATGAGATGTAGGGTGGTTAGGTGGTGTACAGTTAAATGAGATGTAGGGTGGTTAGGTGGTGTACAGTTCAATGAGATGTAGGGTGGTTAGGTTGTGTACAGTTAAATGATATGTAGGATGGTTAGGTGTTGTACAGTAAAATGAGATGTAGGATGGTTAGGTGGTGTACTGTTAAATGAGATGTAGGATGGTTAGGTGGTGTACAGTTAAACGAGGTGCATGATGGTTAGGTGGTGTACAGTTAAACGAGGTGTATGATGGTTAGGTGGTGTACAGTTAAATGAGATGTAGGGTGGTTAGGTGGTGTACAGTTCAATGAGATATACGATGGTTAGGTGGTGTACAGTTAAATGAGATGTAGGGTGGTTAGGTGGTGTACAGATTAATGAGATGTAGGGTGGTTAGATGGTGTACAGTTCAATGAGATGTAGGATGGTTAGGTGGTGTACAGTTAAATGAGATGTACGGTGGTTAGGTGGTGTACAGTTAAATGAGATGTAGGATGGTTAGGTGGTGTACAGTTAAATGAGATGTAGGGTGGTTAGGTGGTGTACAGTTTAATGAGATGTAGGTTGGTTAGATGGTGTACAGTTAAATGAGATGTAGGTGGTAAGGTGTTGTACAGTTAAATGAGATGTAGGATGGTTAGGTGGTGTACAGTTAAATGAGATGTAGGGTGGTTAGGTGGTGTACAGTTAAATGAGATGTAGGGTGGTTAGACGGTGTACAGTTGAATGAGATGGTATGGTGGCTAAGTTGTATACAGTTAAATGAGTGAAATCTCATTATATGCAGCGTACTCTTAACATTCTACTGTTTCACGCTCCAATGCTGTGATTTCTTAAGAGCGTTTATGTGTTTAAAATGTTTATCTATGAGTCTTATGGTAGACATTGTCATGTTTGGTCTCTGTTGTTTTTTTATCTGTATGAATGAAATATATGAGGTCATTTTGAGGTTCATGTAAAGAGTAAATCAAGCGATATTTAATCAGATTAAAAATGACTATTCTGTTGCAATCAAACAGAAGTAACTTGACTAAATGTTAATATGTATCATGGCTATCCATAGGTATTGATTTTAACATTAAGTTTGTTAAGCTACCTGTTAATTTCGGCAAAACAGACATAAAAAGCATGTTTCATTAGAACAAATAAAGCTCATGTGGATCTGTCCTATAGCACAAAATGACCATGTCGTTATGGTCCCAGGTGTCTATAGCAGGTAGTGCGATCGTTTGTTTGACAAGATTTTACTTTATCAAAACATAAACGTGAATTCTCTTTTGACCTTGAAATGCGAATGGCGGCTGTGAATTATATTGCACAGTTATGGCATAGAGGGAGGCATTTCCATTACTAAAAATGCCCATATTAGATACTATGAACGCACATGGGCACTATTAGAGGAATGTTTTCGAGACAAATAGTCAAATCGTGAAGTTTGGGGCTATTTTAAGAATTTTGTATAATTTACCTCAAACTCTACTGTTGAACGGTTTTTCCTAAAGACAGGCTACTTGAAAAGATCATAGTTCTTTATTTTGTCTAATAAGAGCGTTTTGAAGTTTAAATGCCTCCCTATATGTCAAAAATGTGTTATAAAACTCACAGCCGCCATTTAAATGATACACGACAATAACAGTGTCTTTGAGTGGTTGGACTTTTAATCAAGTGAATTAAAAATTGAACCACTCAAAACTCAAACTTCATACAAAACATGGCAGCTTGTCAACTTGCTTAAAGTTCAATCATCCGACATCTCGGCACAATATTTGCATTTTATTTTCCAGACACCAAAACAACGACGTGAGACGATATTTAGCAATGGGAGGAAGTTCTGACGTGAGGCAATATTCGACTATGGTGGACACTTATGATGAAAAATTTGGAAGCGGCATGTATGCAGCCCACGGCTACTCTTTGTACCTGAGTCAGGCAACAATCCTTGATTGCGTCGGTAAATCAAATTAATAAAAAGTTTCATATACCAAACAGTAGAATATCTGAGACTGCAATTAGGAATGTTTGGAGATGAATATTTGAAAAGCACTTTGTATTGTTTCATTTTCACAAAGATTTTATTGATAAAACATAATGGGTGTAGGGCAGCAGGCTGATATCTGTATAATGTCTCTCCCTAAGTATGACTAATGAACTGTGGATACGCATATAATCAATAATGTTGAACAAGGATGGTACATCTTCATTTCTCTGCAACACGAACACTGATACCACACTTTATATTGTCATTCCGTACAACTCGCATGGACGAATAGAAAATTAAAGTTGGAAAAAGATAAGTTTCCTCTATCAGAGGCAAAAGGAATTACATATGTGTATTGAGATCCGTTATAAAATATGAAGAATTAATCAGAAACAGAATCTCGAAAATCATTTTGTTCTATTTAATAGTAATAGGGTCATTTTCATTGTCATTTTATAACGCATTGTTATACCGCGTTGCGCGGAATTGGCCGTCGCGTCGGTTACAGTGAGACATTCATTATTGCCCGTATACGTATATACATGTATGTGATGTCCACTAATACCTATGTGACGTCATCATTATATGTGTCCATGTGTTGTCTTTTGTGGTCACTTTTGTTTGTACTTGGCGGGAATTAAAAAGGTAGCCATTGTCTACGGACGAATCAAATATGAAGTCGCCGTCAAGACAGATTTTAGGTATGTTAAAATGATAAACTATGTACAGTTAAGACTAAGAATTATTGTAAATCATTGCAGTTACCATTTATGTATTTTACAATATTAAATAGCATGTAATAATCTTTTATATAAGTAAAAGAGTATAGTCCTTATATTCGGTAACAGCTAGATGTTAATTAAGTTCATGAATACGTTCCGTTAATCTTTTTACAAGATAATAGTTTTGCTGTCCTACGGGTCCAAGTGTAACATTGTCTTATTAGCGGTTTATTTTATTTCCAGTATTTAGATTCATCATTGTCCTGTGTATTCCAGATGATAGTTATTTGACCCTTGACCCATTGTTAGGGTAGGTATTATATGTATAAGTAAATATTTCCAATATGATAGCATACCGCTGTAGTGATTGTACATCCATAATATAAACTTTGTGGATTATTATATAGCTATATTTATATCAATGTATGTGTATTCATATAATTATAGTACACGTTCATATATATGTAATAGAAAGAGTGCAGTAATTTATGACTGTATGAAATAAGGTAATGATAGGTGTTATTGTTTTATGTTGTAGAGTCGTTAACTTTGTTAACGTTTGCTAGTACCATAATAAACAACTGGAATTAAAGATGATGTGTTAACCCTCATTTTTACATAATGGTAATTGCTACTTTTTGTTAGTATTTTAATTCATTGAATATGTCTTTATCCAACGCACAAAACAAAAGTATCTACAGACTAATTAGCATAATAAACATCCATATCCAAAACTTGTAGGGAACATTTTTCGATCAATTCAATGAATTATATTTTATCGTATTCGACAATCTTTTAGGTGCTATTAAGAAAGGATATGGATACCAATTCAATGACATTATCTCTCCTACCTGACATAACGAACTAAGATTCAAGGCTCCCACAGTAGCTGGAGTAATATCACAAAAGTGTATCCCAAGGCTCAATTCTTGGACAACTTCTGTTCAACATATTCATAAATGACATCTTCGCAATTCAACACTGTAAACTGTATGCCGACGGCAACACCCTGTCATACTTATCAACAAACTTAACATCTGTACTGGCACAAGAAAATAAACACCTAATACACCAGTTAAACATAAATTTAACAAAGCTCTAGGGAAAACAAATGTACCACTGTTTGTATTACAGTGTATTATGTACCACTGTTTGTATTACGGTGTATTTGTACCACTGTCTGTATTACAGTGTATTATGTACCACTGTCTGTATCACGGTGTATTATGTGCCACTGTCTGTATTACGGTGTATTATGTACCACTGTCTGTATTACGGTGTATTATGTACCACTGTTTGTATCACGGTGTATTATGTACCACTGTCTGTATTACGGTGTATTATGTACTACTGTTTGTATTACGGTGTATTATGTACCACTGTCTGTATCACGGTGTATTATGTACCACTGTCTGTATTACGATGTATTAATTACCACTGTATTACGGTGTATTATGTACCACTGTCTGTATTACGATGTATTATGTACCACTGTCTGTATTACGGTGTATTATGTACCACTGTCTGTATTACGGTGTATCATGTACCACTGTATTACGGTGTATTATGTACCACTGTCTGTATTACGATGTATTATGTACCACTGTCTATATTACGGTGTACTATGTACCACTGTCTATATTACGGTGTATTATGTACCAATGTTTGTATCACTGTGTATTATGTACCACTGTCTGTATTACGGTGTATTATGTACCACTGTCTGTATTACGGTGTATTATGTATCACTCTCTGTATTACGGTGTATTATGTACCACTATCTGTATTACGGTGTATTATGTACCACTGTCTGTATTACGGTGTATTATGTATCACTGTCTGTATTACGATGTATTATGTACCACTGTCTGTATTACAGTGCATTATGTACCAATGTCTGTATTACGGTGTATTATGTACCACTGTCTGTATTACGGTGTATTATGTACCACTGTCTGTATTACGGTGTATCATGTACCACTGTATTACGGTGTATTATGTACCACTGTCTATATTACGGTGTACTATGTACCACTGTCTATATTACGGTGTATTATGTACCAATGTTTGTATCACGGTGTATTATGTACCACTGTCTGTATTACGGTGTATTATGTACCACTGTCTGTATTACGGTGTATTATGTATCACTCTCTGTATTACGGTGTATTATGTACCACTGTCTGTATTACGGTGTATTATGTACCACTGTCTGTATTACGGTGTATTATGTATCACTGTCTGTATTACGATGTATTATGTACCACTGTCTGTATTACAGTGCATTATGTACCACTGTCTGTATTACGGTGTATTATGTACCACTGTCTGTATTACGGTGTAGTATGTACCACTGTCTGTATTACGGTGTATCATGTACCACTGTATTACGGTGTATTATGTACCACTGTCTATATTACGGTGTACTATGTACCACTGTCTGTATTACGGTGTATTATGTACCACTGTCTGTATTACGGTGTATTATGTATCACTGTCTGTATTACGATGTATTATGTACCACTGTCTGTATTACAGTGCATTATGTACCACTGTCTGTATTACGGTGTATTATGTACCACTGTCTGTATTACGGTGTATAATGTACCACTTTCTGTATTCCGGTGTATTATGTATCACTGTCTGTATTACGATGTATTATGTACCACTGTCTGTATTACAGTGCATTATGTACCACTGTCTGTATCACGGTGTATTATGTACCACTGTCTGTATTACGGTGTATAATGTACCACTTTCTGTATTCCGGTGTATTATTAAACCACTGTTTTTATGTATGACGTGCATGTCGGTCGAAAGCTCTTCGGAAATTGTGCTATTTGTTTTGTTGTCGACCTAGATGTTTTAATGACTGATTTATCTTAATTTGGGGCCTACGATACCTTCATGGATCTGTTTAATATATTAATTAAATCCTTGAATCATTCTGGTGAGATTCTTACGTAACTGGCGAGAGTGCAGTTAAGGAAAACAATATGTAAAACATGGGAAGAACGTGTCCCTTAATAATTAGCACATGGTGTTTTTTGTTAGACTTCTTGACTCGCACAAAGTAACCAGAGACTGAGATACCCAGAGTGGTGACTAGTATGATGTTATACGTTGTGACCACTGGTCAGAGTGGTGACTATCATGATGTTATATATTGTGACCACTGATCAGAGCGATGACTAGTTTGACGTTATATGTTGTGTCCACTGGTCAGTGTGGTGACTATCATGATATTATATATTGTGACCACTGGTCAGTGTGATGACTAGTATGACGTTATATGTGTTGTGTCCACTGGTCAGAGTGGTGACTATCATGATGTTATATATTGTGACCACTGGTCAGAGTGATGACTAGTATGATGTTAAATGGTGTACTGGTCAGAGAATACAAACACTGTTTATACATATCAAAAATGTCAAATGTGGTCAAACCAATGATCCCGATTTGTTTTTATACTCTCGTGAGCAAATCCATGCGGCCATTTTGTGTAATATGTGCGATACAAATAAGCTAATTATGTCCCCTGAAATATGCATTTTTCGCATGTTTTGTTGACATTTACAAACAGATTAACAAAAAACATATCAACAACAAATCCCATGATTAACCATGATAGATATCTAAATATATTCCATATTATAGAGCTGATATGCAAACGGCAGAGTGCGGATGTACCCATTACGGTAGCGGATTTCGGAACAGCAGACGGGCGTACGTCCCTACAGCTACTCAACAAAGTAATCGGTATGTATTTGTATTTACAAAGGATACTAAAAATGATACTATTGTAATGTTGCTCTCCCGTTTGCTATAAACACTACTATCCAGTTACTTCAGTGTGACAATCACCCATTGTTCTTTGCCGTCCTACTATCCAGTTACTTCAGTGTGACAATAACCCATTGTTCTTTGCCGTCCTACTATCACGTTACTTCAGTGTGACAATAATTCACTGTTCTTTGTCGTCCTACTACCACGTTACTTCAGGGTAACAATAATCCATTGTTCTCTGTCCGTCCTACTATCCAGTTACTACTTCAGTGTGACAATAACCCATTGTTCTTTGCCGTCCTACTATCCAGTTACTTCAGTGTGACAATAATCCATTGTTCTCTGTCCGTCCTACTATCCAGTTACTTCAGTGTGACAATAACCCATTGTTCTTTGCCGTCCTATTATCCAGTTACTCTAGTGTGACAATAACCCATTGTTCTTTGCCGTCCTACTATCCAGTTACTTCAGTGTGACAATAACCCATTGTTCTTTGCCGTCCTACTATCCAGTTACTTCAGTGTGACAATAATCCATTGTTCTCGGTCCGTCCTACTACCCAGTTACTTCAGTGTGACAATAATGCATTGTTCTCTGTTCGTCCTACTATCCAGTTACTTCAGTGTGACAATAATCCATTGTTCTTTGCCGTCCTACTATCGAGTTTCTTTAGTGTGTTAATAATCAATTGTTCTCTGTCCGTCCTACAATCCAGTTACTTCAGTTTGACAATAATCCATTGTTCTTTGCCGTCCTACTATCCAGTTACTTCAGTGTGACAATAATCCATTGTTCTTTGCCGTCCTAATATCTAGTTACTTCAGTGTGACAATAACCTATTGTTCTTTGCCGTTCTACTATCAAGTTACTGCAGTGTGACAATAATCCATTGTTCTCTGTCCGTCCTGTAATACCAGGTACATTACGGATGGAGTAATAATTGATATTAATCTTCCTCAGCCACAACACAAGAACTGTCTGGGGTGGCCAAGCCTGTCATGATATATCATGAGGACCAGACCAACAATGATTTTACCTTGCTGTATCGGGTTATTCAAGGTAACCAAGGGTTAATCGTTATGATGATGTGTAGAAATATAACCACCAATTTATGTAACACGCTCGATTATTATTTTGATGCCGGCGGGCGAATTAAATAAGATTGTAAAGTACTTATATTTATGATTATGCTTATGTGAATTATATTATTATTTTAACAAGATTTTAACGGTCATCTGAGTTTTTATATATTTTAGCATATTTGAACCCTGTGGACCTTGAATGAAGGCTATGGTAATTAATTTTAACAATCATTATAGCCCTTTACCCATGAATGCTACAAACCAAATATCTGCTTTCTTGGCCTCTTGGTTATCAAGAAGTTGTTTAAAGATTTTAGCATATTTGACCCCTGTGACATTGAATGAAGGTCAAGGTCTATCATTTGAACAATCTTTATAGCCCTTTACCCAAGAATTCTACAAATCAAATATCAGGTCCTGGTCCTCTTGGTTATCAAGAAAAAGTTGTTTAAACATTTCAGCATATTTGACCCCTGTGACCTTGAATTAAGGTAAAGGTCATCCATTTGAACAAACTTGATAGCCCCTCATACCAACATGCTACAAACCTAAAATTGGGTCTCTGGGCCTTTTGGTTATCAAGAAGAAGTTGTTTAAATATTCAAGCATATTTGACCCATGCGACCTTGAATGAAGGTCAAGGTAATTAATTTGAACAATCATTATATCCCTTCATCCCAGCATGCTACAGACCTAATATCCGGTCTCTGGGCCTGTTTGTAACTGAGATGAAGTTGAAAATGTAAATTGTGTGTTCGACGCACGACGGACGACGCCGGACAAAAGATATGTCAGCTTACATAAACATGAAGTTAACGACGAGACGGTCACACCACGGCAAGTTGGCCTCGAGCTATATCATTTTAGACAAGCAGCCCTGGCGGATTTAAGGGGGGACATGGGGGGGGGGAGGGGGGCACGCCCCCTAAAATTGCATGAATCTATAGTGAAATACACTAGAATGCAGGATTTTGCAATCACCTGCTAAAATTTACACCGGGTAAAATATTGAAGCATTATGAGCAATAATACGTAATTTGTATGCCTCAGACCTTGTCGGATAGAGGGTGGAGTCTCATCCTGTGACGGTACTGAGAAGGAAAAGGCGGTAGTAAAAGAACAGTCTGCTCAGGATTGGGAACAATTTGTGTATATGAGAGGAAAAGAACTCAGCCCATTACGTATTATTGCTCATAATGCTTCAATATTTTACCCGGTGTAACCACCGCGATGCTAGCCAGGATAGTTTCCGCGCGGTAAACAGTGTCATTAAAGGATAGCACCCGCACGGTATACCATGACATTACAGGATAGTACCCGCGCGGTATACCATGACATTACAGGATAGCACCCGCGCGGTATACCGTGACATTACAGGATATTATCCTCGCGGTATACCGTGACATTACAGGATAGTACCCGCGCGGTATACCGCGACATTACAGGATAGTACCCGCGCGGTAAACCTTGACATTACAGGATAGTTCGTGCGCGGTATACCGTATCATTACAGGATAGTACCCGCGCGGTATAACTTGACATTACAGGATAGTACCCGCGCGGTATACCGTAACATTACAGGATAGTACCCGCCTCGGTTATCCGTGACAATACAGGAAAGTACCCGCGCGATATACCGTGACATTACAGGATAGTACCCGCGCGGTATGCCATGACATTACAGGATATTCCCCGTGCTGTATACCGTGACATTGCAGGATATTACCCGCGTGATATACCATGGCATTGTGATATAATAAGAGGTTTAATCATCTGTCAGATTATTTGTTTTGTGTGCCTCTGTTTATACATGCAATTAATGCAAACTATATTTCTTCGTTTTTTAACCTTGTGGACAAGTTATGCGCTGCTATAGATGAGAATGCTATGTCCACGGAGTTGTTTGGGAGGCATTGCTCATACATTGACCTCCCAACAGCAGCCTGGAATACATTAGACGACAGCTTGAGCCTACCTTGTCCTTCGTCTTCTGTTCCTGATACAAACGTAAGTGAATTAATATCGTAATTTGATCATGGTTTGGTAATGCCATCATAAACATAAACTGCTCAAGGTCAGATACAGGATTTTCAGTTCCGGGGAGGGGGTGCCAAATTACGAGTGGTCCGGAGCTACTTCCCAGGAATTTGTTTTTAAAGATTTTAGCATATTTGACCCCTGTGACATTGAATTAAGGCAAAGGTCATCCATTTGAACAAACTTGATAGCCCCTCACACCAACATGCTAACCTAAAATTGGGTCTCTGGGCCTTTTGGTTATCAAGAAGAAGTTGTTTAAATATTCAAGCATATTTGACCCATGCGACCTTGAATGAAGGTCAAGGTAATCAATTTGAACAATCATTATATCCCTTCATCCCAGCATGCTACAGACCTAATATCCGGTCTCTGGGCCTGTTTGTAACTGAGATGAAGTTGAAAATGTATATTGTGTGTTCGACGCACGACGGACGACGCCGGACAAAAGATATGTCAGCTTACATAAACATGAAGTTAACGACGAGACGGGCACACCACGGCAAGTTGGCCTCGAGCTGTATCATTTTAGACAAGCAGCCCTGGCGGATTTAAGTGGGGACATGAGGGGGGGGGGCGTCGGCAAAAAGTTGACAGTGTTGAATTGCGAAGATGTCATTTATGAATATGTTGAACAGAAGTTGTCCAAGAATTGAGCCTTGGGATACACTTTTGTGATATTACTCCAGCTACTGTGGGAGCCTTGAATCTTAGTTCGTTATGTCAGGTAGGAGAGATAGTGTCCTATTAATTTGACCGAAAGTTCCGAAACACCATCAACTGATAATTTCTCAAGAAGAATATCATGAGGTAAACACGCATATATAAGAATAATCATTGAATTGGTATCCATACCCTTTCTTAATAGCACCTAAAAGATTGATGAATACGATAAAATATAATTCATTGAATCGATCGAAAAATGTTCGCATACAAGGTTTGGATATGGATGTTAATTATGCTAATTAGTCTGTAGCTACTTTTGTTTTTTTGAGTTAATGTTCTGATAGAGGAAACTTATCTGTTTTCAACTTTAAATTTCTATTCTATTAGTCCTACTTAGGGAGAGGCATCATACAGATATCAGCCTGCTGCCCTACACCCATTATGTTTTATCAATAAAATCTTTGTGAAAATGAAACAATACAAAGTGCTTTTTAAATATTCATCTCCAAATATTTTTTCCGAAGAAACTGTCCTATTTGCAGTCTCAGAAATTCTACTGTTTGGTATATGAAGCTTTTTATTTATTTCATTTACCGACGATCAAGGATTGTTGCCTGACTGAGGCACAAAGAGTAGCCGTTAGCTGCATACATGCCACTTCCAAATTTGCCATCATAACTGTCCACCATAGTCGAATATTGGCTTACGTCAGAATAGCCTACCATTGCTAAATATCGTCTCACGTCGTTGTTTTGGTGTCTGGAAAATGAAATGCAAACATTGTGCCGAGATGTCGGATGATTGAACTTTAATCAATCTCTAAAATTTTTATGTAAATCTATAAATCATTGAGCGATTCACATGCAGAATACCTATTGTGATATATCCCTTTCACGGATAAACAATAGGAGGGGCAAAGAATAGGGGAGAGAGAAAGACAATAGGAGGGGCAAACAATAGGGGAGAGAGAAAAATAAAAAAAAATACGAAACAGGTAACGACGTCAAATGTAATCATGGTCTTCACAAAGATATTGTGTAAGCTGTTCGAGGGACAAATTTACGGCATGAAATTTTACATCATTGTCGTGGAATAATACGCAAAATACATCTTTCGGATTGAGAAACAATACCGATGTTAAAAACAAAAAGACCAGGAGTTGAAGAATGATAAGTGTCTTCTGCTTCATCGACGACACGCGCTATACAAATCTAGGTCACGGCGACACCCGCTATACAAATCTAGGTCACGACGACACCCGCCATACACGTCTAGGTCACGACGACACCCGCTATATAAATCTAGGTCACGACTACACCCGCTATACAAATCTAGGTCACGACTACACCCGCTATACAAATCTAAATTGAATCAAGGTTAAGTAGTTCTTTAAATGAGAGTTATGGTGGTGACAACGGAAACACTAGGCTCTGCAAGAATCGATTTTCGTTTGACTTCATGTCGCATGTTCAAAAAAGAATGGTTCCCAATAAAATCATGATGTCGACCATTTTCCCCATGGTCTTTATCAACTTTCATCTCGCGAAACTTGTCCTGGTTTTTTTTCTAAACGTAGTCGACATTTGTCACAGAATTTTGATACTGGGAACAAGTCATTCATTCGATACTGAATCAACTTCGGTATAAACCACTGTTACTATTATACGTGTTATCATCTGTATAAAGTGCAGTGTAAAGCATATCTGAGGTCAATAAACTGATTCGCATATCTTATTTTGATAAAGAACCTCAAACGTCACGAGTCAGGGTTAAGCTTTTTCTGCAACATCGATCAGACCGACATGCAAATCTAGTTCCCATTTGGATAAAGTGAGGTTAACTGGCGACCTTCAAATTATCTGAAAATTCGAGTTGACAAGTCCCCATGTTTTGTATGATGTAGTTCAATTTTCTTGATTAAAAGTCCAACCACTCAAAAACACTGTAATTTTCGTGTATCATTTAAATGGCGGCTGTGAATTTTATAACACATTTTTGACATCTAGGGAGGCATTTCAATCTTCAAAAACGCTCTTATTAGACAAAATAAAGAACTATGATCTTTGCAAGTAGCCAGTCTTTAGGAAAAATAGTTAAACTGCAGAGTTTGAGGTAAAATATTCAAAATTCTTAAAATAGCCACAAACTTCACTATTTGACTATTTGTCTCGAAAACATTCCTTTAACAGTGCCCAGATGTGTTCATAGTATCTAATATGGGCATTTTTAGTAATTGAAATGCCTTCCTTTCTTCCATAACTGTGCAATATAATTCACAGCTACCATTTGCGTTTCAAGTTCAAAAGAGAATCAACGTTTATGATTTGATCAAGTAAAATCTGGTCAAACAAACGATCGCACTACCTGCTATAGACACCTGTGACCATAACGGCATGGTCATTTTGTGCCATATGACTGATCCACATTAGATTTATTTGTTCTCATGAAACATGCTTTTTATGTCTGATTTGCCGAAATTAACAGGTAGCTTAACAAACTTAATGTTAAAATCAATACCTATAAATAGCCATGATACATATTAACAATTCAAGTCAAGTTACTTCTGTTTGATTGCAACAGAATAGTCATTTTTAATCTGGATAAATATCACTTGATTAACTGTTTACATGAACCTCAAAATGACCTCATATATTTTAGTTATATGCCCCACTGCACTAAATTAATAGCCGAACTTCCAATCTTCGAGTTAATATGCGCTCATGTTTGGTATAAAATTTGACATCAAGTTCGCAAAACTGAGCGACAACCTGTGCGACCCTTTAACGCCACCATATATCTAATCGTGAGACTTGAGATATAAACAGATAAAAAAACAGAGAACAAACAGGACAATGTCTACTATAATACTCACAGATAAACATTTTAAACACATAGAAAGTCGCTCTTAAGAAATCACAGCGTTGGAGCGTAAAACAGTAGAATGTTACGAGTACGCGGCAGACACTGAGATTTCAATCATTTAACTGTACACAACTTAGCATACGTCTCATTTAACTGTACACCACCTAACCATCCTACATCTCATTTAACTGTACACCACCTAACCACTCTACATCTCATTTAACTGTACACCACCTAACCACCCTACATCTCATTTAACTGTACACCACCTAACCACCCTACATCTCATTTAACTGTACACTACCTAACCACCCTACATCTCATTTAACTGTACACAACTTAGCATACATCTCATTTAACTGTACACTACCTAACCGCCGTACATCTCATTAAACTGTACACCACCTAACCATCCTACACCTCATTTAACTGTACACTACCTAACCATCCTACATCTCGTTAAATTGTACACACCTAACCATCTTACATCTCATTGAACTGTACACCACCTAACCATCCTACATCTCATTTAACTGTACACCACCTAACCACCCTACATCTCATTTAACTGTACACTACCTAACCACCCTACATCTCATTTAACTGTACACAACTTAGCATACATCTCATTTAACTGTACACTACCTAACCGCCGTACATCTCATTAAACTGTACACCACCTAACCATCCTACATCTCATTTAACTGTACACTACCTAACCACCCACCATCTCATTGAACTGTACACCACCTAACCATCCTACATCTCATTTAACTGTACACCACCTAACCATCCTACATCTCATTTAACTGTACACCACCTAACCATCCTACATCTCATTTAACTGTACACACCTAACCACCGTACATCTCATTTAACTGTACACTACCTTACCGCCGTACATCTCATTAAACTGTACACCACCTAACCACCCTACATCTCATTTAACTGTACACTACCTAACCACCCTACATCTCATTTAACTGTACACAACTTAACATACATCTTATTTAACTGTACACTACCTAACCGCCGTACATCTCATTAAACTGTACACCACCTAACCATCCTACATCTCATTTAACTGTACACCACCTAGCCACCCTACATCTCATTTAACTGTACACCACCTAACCATCCTACATCTCATTAAACTGTACACCACCTAACCACCCTACATCTCATTAAACTGTACACCACCTAACCACCCTACATCTTATTTAACTGTACACTACCTTACCGCCGTACATCTCATTAAACTGTACACCACCTAACCATCCTACATCTCATTTAACTGTACACCACCTAGCCACCCTATATCTCATTAAACTGTACACCACCTAACCATCCTACATCTCATTTAACTGTACACCACCTAACCACCCTATATCTCATTTAACTGTACATCACCTAACCACCCTACATTTCATTTAACTGTACACCACCTAACCACCCTACATCTCATTTAACTGTACACAACCTAACCACACTACATCTCATTTAACTGTACACCACCTAACCACACTACATCTCATTTAACTGTACACCACCTAACCACCCTACATCTCATTTAACTGTACACCACCTAACCACACTACATCTCATTTAACTGTACACCACCTAACCACACTACATCTCATTTAACTGTACACCACCTAACCACCCTACATCTCATTTAACTGTACACCACCTAACCACCCTACATATTAAATTTTACACCACCTAACCATCCTACATATCATTTAATTGTAAATTCATGACTGAAGACTGGTTATTGCACTCGAAAACACTTAAGTAACAAATAATATACTAATATATAGGATACCTTCTTAAAATATATCATACAGTTTCAATATTTGATAAACATAGCATTTAACACAATATCAGATTGAAAGCTCATGAAAGGCTTGATATGTTTTCGGGGTATTTTATAAGATATCTAAGACGTTCATGAGAAGATAGCTCCTAGGTAAAATTTCAATGTGTGCTGCCTACTCACGACATTTACCTATACGACGTGGCAACACTGTGATTATATAAGAGTTAGCCACTGTTCTTATTGTAGACCTAAGTATCGCGATGTTAGCTATTCAAAGGGTCACATAGGCTGTCGGTCAGTATCCCGAACTTTATGTCAAACCTCATACCAAACATAGGGGTATATAAAGCTGACAGTGCAAGTTAAAAAGCATCCAATTGAGATTAAAAAAAAATAATACATGTACAGATTTCCAAAAATCGTTTCCGAGACATCCCCCAATTATGGTTGTGTCGTATCTAAGGACGGGCAGACATTTTTGTTTTTTGTAATGCGTAGATACGAGCCGCTATAAAAGCCCGTGCGTTCATTGAGACAAGTATCAGTCTATCGATACACGCGCATAGCGACACACCTCTCCATTATACATAGTATACGTTCTCAATACAAACGCAAATGAGTTTTTGTTCACATTACGGAACTTGAATATGGAATTTGAAGAGGTTACTTTATATATATACATATATATTTTATTTTACAATAAAAGAAAGGAAAAGAAAGTATTGACAACACAAACTATTTGGGCCCCAACAAAACATGTACCTAATGAAATTATAAACAGAGTAAATATGAGTAAATTCCTACCCGAGTCTTTCCAGTGGGATATGCAGCAAGAACAACTTTACAACTGTTACATCATTATATCCATAGTTTCCATCGAAATATTTTCCGTGTCTTCGTACAAATGTATTATTTGTGCACGTGCCATAACGCAATCAAAACGTGATAAAACCGCACAACAGCCCTAGTGTAGTGTAGACAATAGGAAAACATCCGAGGAGTGCTAGTTTAGGATACGAGTAAAAATCGGAACTCCTCGGACTGTTTACTTGTTATGAAAATGGCTGCACCCACGAAAAACACGTGAGAAGATGGATAGAGTATTTGGGATTAATTCGTTATGCATTTCAAGCATTTATTTGGAGACTTTATTTTCAACAAGATTTGAAAGATAATTGAGAGACACTGACCATCTTTCTGCTCAAGTTACAGGTAAGTGCTTCTGTTTGGTGTCGTTCGCGAATACAGTTGTAGGTCACGTGGTGTACAGATATAGTGTAGAAGATACAGGTGTGTCACCGTGAACACCTGAGGTTAGAGTGAATGCGAGTGTGACGAAGCACGATCTTTTTATAGCAGCGGCGGCTTGGTTGTATCCACGCATAACAAAAAAGAAAAATGTCTGCCCGTCCTTAGATACGACACTACCATAACTGGGGATTGTCTCGGAAACGATTTTAGGAAATCTGTACAGGTATTTTTTTTTTTTTAAATTTCAATTGGATGCTTTTTAACTTGCACTGTCAGCTTTAACTTTAATATTCGGATGACTCAAAGATTTGAAGACTTTAATTCTTCTATAGTGAGACATTTGGTGAGGATATGGTTATAATCGTTCATGTCGCTAAAAGATATGATAAATGTAATAAAATCATAATAGTGCTAAACTTACCTTGGATATAAGGCGTCTCGGCCCCATCTTGGACAGAACTTGTATATTTTCCGACAGCTTTGGATAAGCGTTGCACATACCTTCATCTTTAAGCATTCAATTAACTAGCTTACTGTGCCACTTTACCTCAGCATATACCTCGTGGTTCTTGTATTTTTCCCAGCATGCCCAGGTAGATAAAACGAAGTGTCATGTTAAGAGTCATAACCGATTATTTCAAATAGGACGTCCGCCCCTCCACATAAAGATTCAATCTAGTTTTTGTCGATTTTTTATAGTGTATTGAGCTGGTCTAAAGACAGCAAATTATACTTGGAATTATAATTATCTCAAGACCAGTCAGTTTCTTTATATATTCCAATATGCTGGGATTATGTGACTAGAACTTCATATCAATAGAATTGGTACATATGCTGTCTTGTATGCTGTGAAAGGATGGACATTGCCCCGTAACCTAAGTATATAGGTCACAAAAGGTCGACGATCAAATGTTCACTGTGGATTGATTTGCATTTGCACATCATCACTGTCATGCCCCGTTAGGGAATGGTATTTTCAAGATAACGAGCCACCCTGTTCACAGAAGAGAGTTGTGTACTTTAAGCTACACAATCACTTATTTGAAAGAACAATCTGAGGCAAGTACGAACTCTAGCTCAGAAATAGTTAAAATTATCATTACAACATTTATCGAACTTCTACATTATACATGAACAACTGTGAATAGTTACACTCTAGCATAAAATCGTGGTTCGCCGTGAATTTTTGCTCTTATTTAATCAGCAAAACAGCCCAATGTTTATCTTTATTGTCAGAAAGAATCCCTAATGACATCTGTTTTAAAGCAATTTGCTGTTTACGTCTAAAGCCTTATAATATTTACAAGGAAATGATTTTGTTAATGTTTCGGATTGGTCTCCAAAAAATCCAGCCAAAAATTGCACGGATTGGTCCAAAATAATGACCTTAATGGAAATTCCTTCTTTGTTCAGAATATGAGTGGACATATTGAAATGAAAATAATGTCAAAATATAACAGTTGAGTTAGGAGTCGCCCCCCATTAATCTGCACGTATATAGTTGGGGTACACAATCTCGCACACTGTCGGTATGTATTTAGATAGATTTCTATCATATTCATTTCAAATCCATAAAGAATACTTTCCATTCTTAGTTGTACAAATTTTAAATATTTGTTGGCATAAAAGTGTGTAATCGGATGTGCGCAAGCGTATCACTGCGCAGGGGAGCTGTTGTTAATTTGTATTAATGTCTTGGTTTGAGGACGGCCGATAGCGTAATTTCGTACAACCATCTAACTTCCTTAAATTATTTTCCAAAAGTTCAGGTAATAATAATTAACAGGTAAACATTTCAGATTTTTGAGAATTTTGACTGCGAAATTCACCCATTTTCAAAATTGCTACCCTGGAGAAAATTTGAGCTGAAGGACCCAACTTTTGTTTTTGGATAAGGTGTTATATGAGACCCTAAACGTTTGTTATAAACCTTAATTGTCATATTGAATTCAAGAATTTCAATGAAATACTCCAAAACGTTAACACTAAAGTCTATGGAAAAACCATTGGTTGGTTGGTCGCTATATTTATCGGTTAGAATATTTTCCCAACATTTCGTAGACAAACATCATCCTTAAATATTGGTATGCCCGATCCCACGCTTGACGGACTGCAGTCTGGCATTATTCTCCGTATAAACAAAAATGCTCAGCCCTCGGCCTCTTGTTATCAAGGAGTGTTTCTGACAATAAAAATAGACGTTCGGTTGCTTTTGTCATTTGATATGAGTGAAGACTGATGACAAATCACGCTTCGATTTCCAAGTTTTACAGCTCGCCCAACTTTGCGAACGATTTACCGTTGTGCGTAAAAGAAACCGCCCCTGCTAAATGTATTTGTCTCAGTCTGATTGTTCCTAAAAATAAGTGATCTTAAAATGCACTACTAACTTCTGAGAGCATGATAGCCCGCCATCTTGAAAATACCATTCCCTAATAAGTACACGACAGTGATTTCAAGAAAACCATGATGCTCCCCATCAATACGTCGGCAAACAATGTTTATGTTTACCTACTTACTGAAACAAAACACTTAATTAAGTGAAATACAACTTCATTGCAAATTATATTCTTTATTCTGGTCTCTATGGATAGAAAATGAAAAATAATCCTCTTGGGTGATACATACTCTTCGGGCCTCTTGTTGTGAATTAACAATTCAAGGGAAGTAAATCCCATATTTACAAATTCTTGTACTATCAGGCGCGGTACCAAGGTATAGGCATAGGCCATATCTATCAATGCTATTTACGTGGTAGTGTGAAATTTGAATTATGAATTATTCCATGTTTTAAGGGATGTTGTAATAAATCTATAATATTGTATTTATTTGCTCGATTTGTAATCTAACTGCTGAATGAAGTTTTTATAAGTTATTATAGTGTACAGTGTAAAACGTATTCACCTGATTGTAGTATGAACCTATCAGGTACATAAGAAATGATTGGATACCATCTAGAGCGGGATGTAGGCCTTTGTTTTCTTTTTCTTTTTTATATTTAGTTCGTATAGCTTAGGCCAGCTACGGGAGATGTGGGGCCGCGGTGGCCGAGTGGTTAAGGTGTCCCGACACTTTATCACTAGCCCTCCACCTCAGGGTTGCGAGTTCGAAACCTACGTGGGGCAGTTGCCAGGTACTGACTGTAGGCCGGTGGTTTTTCTCCGGGTACTCCGGCTTTCCTCCACCTCTTAACCTAGCACGTCCTTAAATGACCCTGGCTGTTAATAGGACGTTAAACAAAAACAAACAAACAAACTACGGGATATGTTAATCTGAACAAGCGAGATAGAAGATATTAGAGCATTATCAATTTATTTTCATGAGTATATTTTGATTATTTTTGGTAATTGCAAGCAATATACTATTTAGTATTATTTTTATCATATAAATCATAAATATGGAATCAAGGTGTTTAAGGTTTGTGCTCTTCCTAACGGTAATTATTAGTATATGTTACGAGATAAGTGAATGTTTCAGTCTTGGAATATGAGGTTAGAGTCAGACAGGTTAATTTCATCCAATTAACTTGTAATGGAAGTGGATTTTGAGAATTTTCCTTCTTTTCGTTTTCCTTTCAAAGTACATTATTAAATCTACAAGAACAATGTAGATTCCATTTGTTCCGTAATCGCGGATTAATAAAACAGAAAAGTGGCCATTTTGAATTTTATATCTATATTTCTTATCAAGTATTAAATCAACCTATCTCAAAGCTCACATGTATATCTCCTCTTAACCCTAGATGTGCATAGTGGGTTCGCGTCCCAATGTAATGAACCATCTTATCAGTATGTTCCTATGTAATGAACCATCTTATCAGTGTGTTCCAATGTAATGAACCATCTTATCAGTGTGTTCCAATGTAATGAACCATCTTATCAGTGTGTTCCAATGTAATGAACCATCTTATAATTGTGTTCCAATATAATGAACCATCTTATCAGTATGTTCCAATGTAATGAACCATCTTATAATTGTGTTCCAATGTAATGAACCATCTTATCAGTGTGTTCCAATGTAATGAACTATCTTATCAGTGTGCTCCAATGTAATGAACCATCTTATCAGTATGTTCCAATGTAATGAACCATCTTATCAGTGTGTTCCAATGTAATGAACCATCTTATCAGTGTGTTCCAATGTAATGAACCATCTTATCAGTGTGTTCCAATGTAATGAACCATCTTATCAGTGTGTTCCAATGTAATGAACCATCTTATCAGTGTGTTCCAATGTAATGAACCATCTGATCAGTATGTTCCAATGTAATGAACCATCTTATCAGTATGTTCCAATGTAATGAACCATCTTATCAGTATGTTCCAATGTAATGAACCATCTTACCAGTGTGTTCCAATGTAATGAACCATCTTATCAGTGTGTTCCAATGTAATGAACCATCTTATCAGTGTGTTCCAATGTAATGAACCATCTTATCGGTGTGCTCCAATGTAATGAACCATCTTATCAGTGTGTTCCAATGTAATGAACCATCTTATCAGTGTGTTCCAATGTAATGAACGATCTTATAATTGTGTTCCAATGTAATGAACCATCTTATCAGGCAGACAGACAGACAGACAGATTCTTTATTTCCTCAATTTTGAGATTACCTGTCTTTTATCAGTGAACTAATTAACATGAATAAAGTAGAGAAAACGTGATATATATAAACATGATACATTGCTACATTATAAGCGTTGCAGATTATTTACATAATTCAGTGTCACTGGTATCTCAAACACAGAAATGTATGTCTCAAGAAAAGTGCTAACTTCAAATAGCATCTGTTCTACGCAGTGCGCAACTCCAGTGATGCAGTTCTCCCACTCACTATCGTCTATATCCATCACCATTCTACTTCCTAACAGAAACAAGTACTGCTCATCTTCTTCTAGCGAATCAAATTTAACGCAATCACTAACTTTCAGTGTGTTAACAACATGCTCCAATAGCACATCTCTACTGCTGAATAGATATGGACATTGCACAAGAAAATGCTTTGCTATGTTGTCTGTTTCTTTTCGACAAAATTTACAAGTTACTCTTTCGGCTTCTGTCCTATACGATAATTTTATTAATTCCGCTATTGTCCACGTTAGGTTTGGATACTTCAAGCTCAATTCCCAAAGAGGATTTGGGCCAATGTGTGGGTGTATACTAGTATAGCACTTCAGTAGATAATGGTTCTCACTTTTATAGCACCACTCATTGAAATAAAACTGTTCGGTAACGTTTTTAACAAAGAGTTTCCACTGTCTTGAGTTGCATGTCAAAGATGAAAGAACGAATTCAAGGAAGAATGAGTGTATTCCAAATCGTATCATGGTGTCTGATATGTCCCGAATAAAACTGGTTCTACAAAAAGGGTTCTTTCCAAATATAAAGTTACACACCCGGATAAGGAATAAAGTTTTCCAAACGAAATCAGTGCTAGCATTGCACACCTTATTCCAAAAGAATAATTTGCGTTTCTCGACTTCGCACCAAACATCGGGAAGTCCAAGCGCTCTTGTTGTTATTGCAGAAGATGAAGTTTTTTCGAAACCCTGACACCTTCTAGCTGCATACCTCTGTGTTCGCTCGAGCTCTTTGCTAGATGATTTAGTTGGATCTGCCCATAGCTCACATCCATACAATATAGTTGGAAGGACAACTGATTTGATGATCCGTACACTTTTTAAAGGATTCATTCCGTTTTGATGTATGCCGACACTAATAAGACTATTAACAGCTTTACGACCTTTCTTGCACGAACTCGCGATTTGCAAATCGGGTTTAAGGTTATGGCATAAAATTATTCCTGCGTACACTTTTGACGTTACCCATCCAATTGCGGTATTTCCTAAGGAACACGATGTCGTAGGCTCACTTTGCGGTCGTTTCCGGTTTGAAAACTGCATAAGTGACGACTTTGTTGAATTATAATTAAGTCTCCATAGCTTTGCATAGTCATGAACAATGTCTAGTTGCATCTGTAGACTTCTTATCGACGCAGCTAGAAGTAATGTGTCATCTGCTAGGAAGACACACGGAATATGGGCACTTTGCACATGTAACCCAAGGCCTGAATCTTCCAATATAACCGCCAAATCGTCAATCATAACCAGTAAGAGCCAAGCAGAGAGCGTGCGTCCTTGACCGGCCCCTTGCTCTATAGGGTACGCATCGCTCGTTTCCCCATCATAAAGAACGCACTCAGTCACATCAGCAAACGAATTATGCAGAATCCGCCAGAATTTACCGTTTATGCCTAATCGATATACCTTCACGAGTAATCCATTTATCCAAACACTGTTGAATGCTTTTGCGTTGTCCAGAAACGCGGCGAAAACTTTTGAATTGCGCTCCAAAAAATGGCAGATTGATTCTTTTACAGTAAATGCAGCGGTGATACTGCCACATTGAGGTCTAAATCCCTGTTGTAGCTTGTGTGGGAATCCAACTTTTAAACAGTATTTTGAAATTCGCTGATACATGATTTTTTCAAATATTTTTTGCAGTACAGGAGTCAACGTAATGTCTCTGTAATTGTGCATGTCCAGACGATCTTTCTTTCCAACTTTGAATAGTGTAATGACGATTCCCTTCTTAAAGTGTTTAGGATAATCCTCCAGATCAATAATAATGTTAAACAAAATGACTAGGACTTTCTTCAGCACAGTTCCTCCATAACGAATATGTTCCACAATAATGTTATCATGACCACCTGCTTTCCCATTTTTCATATCGCCAATTGCTTTTGTTAATTCATCAAACCGAATGTTTTTCTTGCATATAGTGTTCTGGTTATTAAAACTGTGTTCATTTACATTTGTCCGATGTTACGCTGTACTTCCTCTTTGAAATCAGCATCAAAATGTGGTTGCGTACCCGGTTTCGCCAGGTTTTTATAATGTTCAGCCCATGCTTTCCTGTTAGAATCCGAATCGCGACTGATCTCATTTTCGATACGCAGTTCATTTGACGCAAATTTGTGGCATTTCTTTTTCCTGACCGCCTTGTAGAATGTTCCAATATCTATTTCGGCTGCCTCTTGTAGTTCCTCCATCTGTTTTTCCTCATATGTTTTCCGCGCTTCGTCCAATGATTTTCTAAATTCGCGCTTTGACTCTTTATATACTTTGTACGATTCATAGTTATGTCCTCTTGGACGTCCTTCTTTCAACCAATTTGCACGACGTTGCCGCATAGCATTATGTAATTCCTTAACATGCCCGTAATTCCAATAAGGTTTAAGAAATGGGCGGTATCTTTTTATTGGTAGGTTTGCGTTAGCAGCCTCCCGTATCGTAGCTACAATATACTTAACAATGCTTTCCAGCTGATCAAAATTGATACTGGAATCACGAAGATTTAGCAGATGTCTCAATCTCTCGTCTAACTGTGCCACATATTTAGTTTTCTCTTCAAATGTAGCCCTTTTCCAGTTAACTGTCCGAGGGGCGTTTGTATGAGTTCTAGTAACACATAATTCCGCTTCATAATCAATGGTAACAGGTAGGTGGTCGGATACGTTGAGGAAGTGATCATCATGTGTTTCACAAGATGCCACCAAGTCACACTTACTGCTTTCAACCAAAATATGGTCAATAAGAGAATGGTGTTCCCCGTCGTATGATACAAACGTAAAGTCACATCCTAAAGACCAGTCTTGTGAGTTCGCAGATAAAAGTTGTTTCTCATGGATGAAGTTTTCAAGTATTAATCCCCTTTCATTGGCACGCTCATGATTTTTTTCGCCGAATTTCTTTGAAATATGCGCGTTCAAATCTCCAAGTATGATAATTTGCCCTTGTTCACTATAACGATCAAACAAATCAGACACGCATTCAAGAGCTTCCTGATATTCATACAATGGGCGGTTCGTAGAAGGTAAAAGGGCTCCAATGACATACAGGAATGATTTATCATGTAGCTGTACAGCTACTACTATCACGCGATCACTACCTTCACTAAGAAGTGAAGTTACTTTTAGATGATTCCTCCACAGAACTGCTATACCTCCACAACCACGAAAATGCGATCTTTGTTCAATATCAATTGGTATGCGATTATCAGATCTTCCAAACGACCTGAAGTTACTGTCAATACTTTCCAAGAAATTTAATTGTTCAGGAGGCAACCAGTGTTCGGTAACAACGGCTATGTCTACATTTCGAAGAATTTCGGACAAGAGAGGTGTCCCATACATCACACCTCTTGTATTCCATGTAAGTAGCTTCACAAGCAAAAAGGAACATATCGAATATAGCAGTTGTACGTATCCTGTATTTACATCCATCAATATTTTTGTTGTTCGAATCTATTCTTACGATCTTCCCACTCACGGATGAGTACATTTTCAGGCCAAAAGTTGGGATCTGTCGCTGACGCATAGTCTTGTTCAAGAATATTCAGTTTCGCCGTGTACGTGGGGTGTTCTATGTCGTTCCAATATTTCAGAATACGCATGAATGTTACTTTGACACCTCTGTTTGCAGCGTAGGAAACAACCGAATTGATTACATCCTCCTCTGGTGCATCTGCTGTAATTCGCGACATGATCATTCTTTTTATTCTAGGTTTACGTTTCACGCCACGAAATTCATATTGCGATTGTTTTCTTTCAATTCCAAGTTGTTGTTGCGTATTATAACCATGAAAAGACACATGTCGCGAGTCTTTACGAGTTCCTCTTGGTGTAGAGTCTCTAACGGTAACTGACAAGACACCAGTTGCGGCGTTTCCTGCACACACATACCCATCTTTATATTCCTCGTCAGTATTCGCCGAATGATCAAAATCATTGTATTTAGGAGATTTGGTTTGATCACTGAGTCCATTTCCATTTGGCGTAATATCCCCAGCTCTATTGCACTGTTGTCCACTGCTATTCTGTCTTGGTGTGTCTAGTGACCGAGGTACGCGCGTGACATCTGCATATGATACAGTTGTAGTTGGAACTGACTGTACAACGGCAGGTGTGTTAACGACGTTTTGCTTCATGTGTTCTAATCGTGTTTCCAGAGCTTTGATTGTTTTGTCCTTTGCTGTTACACTTTCGCGAAGATCTTTCACTTCTAACCGTAGTTCGCGAATTTCTTCCGTGTACCCCTTTGTAATGACATTCAATTGACCTAATATTTCTTCTCGCATTCCAACAATTAATATTAATAAATCTGCGTTTACACCTTCCAGTTCACTTCCTTTCGTCTGTTCTCTCCCTTTTTCCATTTTGCTGAACACTGCCCGTGTATTATGATATCTAGGGTTACAGCCAATTTCTTTTGGGGCTGTCTCATTAAAGGACTCATTAATTGCATCGTTGCCGTTGTTCGTAAGCGTCGTGTCAAAGGAGGAAAGAGACCGGTCCTTGTAAGACATGACATTACGTATATCGGACAAACCCATATTGCCGTCAATATAGTGAAATAGTATATAAATATCATCCACAAATTTATCAATTGCTGTAGTATTTCCCACGTTTCTTCTTCTAACAAGTTCACCACGAGGTGTCTCGGGTCGATTGACTATGGCGATATCGTACAGCGATTGTCGTATACATGCTAGGTCTTCGGGTTTGCTTTTGTATATTGATTTAACTTTTTCTTTAAATGCGTTTCTATCAAGTCCTCCCGCGATTTCATTTAGAAGAACGAAAACGCCTTTGTCTATTTGTGATGACGTCATGCTAATCTCTTCTTCGATAAAGTCACCGTTTTCATCAGATTCTCGTGATGGACTGTCTGAAGACATATTGAGAAGGCGTTTGCTGGTAATTCAATGCTTGAAGTGCACATTAGTCTGTTCCTGTTTGATGCGTTACTGTTTGTTCCGCGTGTACCACAATTGCAGTCATTTGAAATGATCATTAAAACGCGATACGAAGCTGTAGATGAATGTGCTTATGAAATTATAATAAACACATATATTACACGTAAAGAATTCAGTTCAAATGTTACTTTACAAATACAGCACTATCTGGCAATGAGACGTTGGTCAAATATAACACAGTCTATTGCAAGTTTCGGGGTAGCGTTTGTTCCCCGTGAGCGACTCAAGCCGTCTATTGAACTAGACGCAATAGAGCGTGACGAATTGTTGAACGTGCGTCGATGAGTTCGATATCACAGGTAAATCTCGGGTATATGTGTGTATATATATAATATATCACAATAGCAATCTAAATAACTGTCAATTTCTATCTTAATGCTTTACGAACATCACCTTTCCAAAGCCTCTTCAGTCCATGACTGTATCATCACCAACTATGCCAATTCAAACATTGTCCAAAATACCACAAACGATCACATTTTGGAGATTTTCACGTAGCTCTGAGAACACAGCCTATCTCCATGATACACCGAATACCGAGTGGTTAAGGTGTCCCGACACTTTATCACTAGCCCTCCACCTCTGGGTTGCGAGTTCGAAACCTACGTGGGGCAGTTGCCAGGTACTGACTGTAGGCCGGTGGTTTTTCTCCGGGTACTCCGGCTTTCCTCCACCTCTTAACCTGGCACGTCCTTAAATGACCCTGGTTGTTAATAGGATGTTAAACAAAAACAAACAAACTATGGGATATGTTAATCTGAACAAGCGAGATAGAAGATTATTAGAGCATTATCAATTTATTTTCATGAGTATATTTTGATTATTTTTGGTAATTGCAAGCAATATACTATTTAGTATTATTTTTATCATATAAATCATCAATATGGAATCAAGGTGTTTAAGGTTTGTGCTCTTCCTAACGGTAATTATTAGTATATGTTACGAGATAAGTGAATGTTTCAGTCTTGGAATATGAGGTTAGAGTCAGACAGGCTAATTTCATGCAATTAACTTGTAATGGAACTGGATTTTGAGAATTTTCCTTCTTTTCGTTTTCCTTTCAAAGTACATTATTAAATCTACAAGAACAATGTAGATTCCATTTGTTCCGTAATCGCGGATTAATAAAACAGAAAAGTGGCCATTTTGAATTTTATATCTATATTTCTTATCAAGTATTAAATCAACCTATCTCAAAGCTCACGTGAAGATCTCCTCTTAACCCTAGATGTGCATAGTCGGTTCGCGTCCCAATGTAATGAACCATCTTATCAGTATGTTCCAATGTAATGAACCATCTTATCAGTGTGTTCCAATGTAATGAACCATCTTATAATTGTGTTCCAATGTAATGAGCCATCTTATCCGTGTGTTCCAATGTAATGAACCATCTTATAATTGTGTTCCAATGTAATGAACCATCTTACCAGTGTGTTCCAATGTAATGAACCATCTTATCAGTGTGTTCCAATGTAATGAACCATCTTATCAGTATGTTCCAATGTAATGAACCATCTTATCAGCGTGTTCCAATGTAATGAACCATCTTATCAGTGTGTTCCAATGTAATGAACCATCTTATCAGTGTGTTCCAAAGTAATGACCCATCTTATAATTGTGTTCCAATGTAATGCACCATATTATCAGTGTGTTCCAATGTAATGAACCATCTTATAATTGTGTTCCAATGTAATGAACCATCTTATCAGTGTGTTCCAATGTAATGAACCATCTTATCAGTGTGTTCCAATGTAATGAACCATCTTATCAGTGTGTTCCAATGTAATGAACCATCTTATCAGTGTGTTCCAATGTAATGAACCATCTTATCAGTGTGTTCCAATGTAATGAACCATCTTATCAGTGTGTTCCAATGTAATGAACCATCTTATCAGTGTGTTCCAATGTAATGAACCATCTTATCAGTGTGTTCCAATGTAATGAACCATCTTATAATTGTGTTCCAATGTAATGCACCATAGTATCAGTGTGTTCCAGTGTAATGAACCATCTTAAAATTGTGTTTCAATGTAACGAACCATCTTATCAGTGTGTTCCAATGTAATGAACCATCTTATCCGTGTGTTCCAATGTAATGAACCATCTTATCAGTGTGGTCCAATGTTATTGACACAAGTGAACAAGGCAAATCAGATTGTTCGGCATTTATTGATCTAGATAACAGGACATTCAGTCTTAGGCCATATGGTTTGAAGCATCATTGCGGGCGGGCAATAATATTTTATATAAAAGAGGCTGGTCAGACCCCCTGAGGCCCGAGGGGCGGGGCCCGAAAAAGGGAACTTTGGTGAATTCTTGCTTAAAAACCCTACTCCATCTTAACCCTTTGATGGATTACAACCAAATTTGGTGTGAAACATCATAGCGTGAGGACAATCATTATTATTCTATAACCCCAGGGGCGGGGCCCCAAAAGGGAACAATTTTGGTGATTGTTAACTATTTATTTATACTTCTTGTGTATTTATACTTCTCATGTATTTATACTTCTCATGTATTTATACTTCTCATGTCTTTATACTTCTCATGTATTTATACTTCTCATATATTTATATATCTCATGTATTTATACTTCTCATGTATTTGTACTTCTCATGTCTTTATACTTCTTATGTATTTATACTTCTCGTGTATTTATACTTCTCGTGTATTTATACTTCTCGTGTATTTATACTTCACGTGTATTTATACATCTCGTGTATTTATACTTCTGGTGTATTTGTACTTCTCTTGTATTTATACTTCTCATGTCTTTATACTTCTCATGTATTTATACTTCTGGTGTATTTGTACTTCTCATGTATTTATACTTCTCGTGTATTTATACTTCTCATGTATTTATACTTCTTGTGTATTTATACTTCTGGTGTAGTTATACATCTCTTGTATTTATACTTCTCATGTATTTATACTTCTCGTGTATTTATACTTCTCATATATTTATACTTCTGGTGTATTTATACTTCTCTTGTATTGGTACCTCTCGTGTATTTATACTTCTCATGTATGTATACCTCTCGTGTATTTATACTTCTCGTGTATTTATACTTCTGGTGTAATTATACTTCTGATGTATTGATGCTTCTGATGTATTTATACTTCTCATGTATTTATACTTCTTGTGTATTTATACTTCTGGTGTAGTTATACATCTCTTGTATTTATACTTCTGGTGTATTTATACTTCTGATGTAGTTATACTTCTGGTGTATTTATACTTCTGGTGTATTTATACTTCTGGTGTATATATACTTCTGATGTAGTTATACTTCTCGTGTATTTATACTTCTGATGTATTTATACTTCTGGTGTATTTATACTTCTGGTGTATTTATACCTCTCGTGTATTTATACTTCTCATGTATTTATACTTCTCATATATTTATATATCTCATGTATTTATACTGCTCATGTATTTATACTTCTCATGTATTTATACTTCTCATATATTTATATATCTCATGTATTTATACTGCTCATGTATTTATACTTCTCATATATTATATATCTCATCTATTTATACTTCTCATATATTTATACCTCTCGTGTATTGATACTTCTCGTGTATTTATACTTCTGGTGTAGTTATACCTCTCGTGTATTTATACTTCTGGTGTAGTTATACTTCTCGTGTATTTATACTTCTGGTGTAGTTATACCTCTCGTGTATTTATACTCATGTTTTTCTTGGTTGTCGTTGAAACATTATGTCACTGGCGACTACGGATTCGATTGGTGATTTTACATCACTCTCGGCTTTATTCGCATGTTATATCATATGATTACATTGTCGTGTTGGCTCTCTGTATCTTGTTAATGTAACGTATTGTCTGAAAGTTGACACAGTTCTGGTTACTTAATGGTCAGTCACACCACCACAGACAGATTATCTGAATAACACATAATCACGGAAAGATTATCTGATTGACACATAATCACGGACAGATTATCTGAATAACATAATCACGGACAGATTATCTGAAAACATATAATCACGGACAGATTATCTGAATAACACATAATCACGGACAGATTATCTGAATAACACATAATCACGACAGATTATCTGAATAACATAATCATGGACAGATTATCTGAATAACATATAATCACGGACAGATTATCTGAATAACATAATCACGGACAGATTATCTGAATAACATATAATCACGGACAGATTATCTGAATAACACATAATCACGGACAGATTATCTGAATAACACATAATCACGGACAGATTATCTGAATAACACATAATCACGGACAGATTATCTGAATAACACATTATCACGGACAGATTATCAGAATAACACATAATCATGGACAGATTATCTGAATAACACATAATCACGGACAGATTATCAGAATAACACATAATCACAGACAGATTATCTGAATAACATATAATCACGGACTGATTATATGAATAACACATAATCACGGACAGATTATCTGAATAACACATAATCACAGACAGATTATCTGAATACCACATAATCACGGACAGATTATCTGAAAACATATAATCACGGACAGATTATCAGAATAACACATAACCACGGACAGATTATCTGAATAACACATAATCACGGACAGATTATCTGAAAACATATAATCACGGACAGATTATCAGAATAACACATAATCACGGACAGATTATCTGAAAACATATAATCACGGACAGATTATCTGAATAACACATAATCACGGACAGATTATCTTAATTATGAAATGTAGAATAAAAATATACACGCCATTATATACGTGTGGTTGACTAGCGCTCACAATATATGATTACGTGTCTTTGTGACGGGTTGACTAGCGCTCACAATATATGATTACGTGTCTTTGTGACGTATATCACACCTATATTATCACAGAGTACAACACAATAATGTAGATGAAGACGGCAATTATGGTGCAAGCGCCAAACCCAATGGCCACATTGGAGAGTTGTCTGGCAGAGTTAGCGTTAGCATGGGCCATCGCCATGTCCCCTCGGTTGTAAGCGGACTTCGACTGAAACAACAACATTGAGCATTATATATCCCACATGAGCATTTTTTAAAAGGACGTCATTTCGAAGGATCAGTAAAGTCACTTTGTGTTGAAGAAAAAACAGTTGTTAGAACATGTTGTCCAGAATGGTCTGAGCAACACATAAGCATCTCAATCAACGGCAATGTCCTGATTTTTCCCCTTGTCTACATCAACCACACTATCTGGACTAATGCTAATTCTCTGGACTATCCATATCTCAGATCATCAACGACATTGTCCGTACTAATGCGAATTCTCTGCACTTTCCATATCCCAGATCGTTTACCACATTTTCTGGACTAATGCGAATTCTTAAGACTATCCATATCTCAGATCAGTTGTGCTGTCTTCAGTGTCCATATCCCACTTTCATTGTCTCGATTCAAGCGAGCTTATGGATTACCCATATCCTACTTTCTACATAACCTACACTGTCTGGGGTAAAGCGAGCTTTCTGGAATACCTATATCCTACTTTCTCATAAACCACACTCTCTGGAGTAACGCGAGCTTTCTGGACTACCAATATTCCCATTTCTACATAACCAATACTGTCAGAAGTAAAGCTAGCTTCTATCCATATCCTACTTTCTACATAAACAATAACACCTGTCTGGAGTATCAAGATCTATCTGGAATAACTAACCTCTGCTACCTTAATTGATGTATTTATTACTAATAATGTAAATATTTTTACTTCAACACAGGTATTTTCTCCTCTTTGCAGTGATCACTGCCCCATTCTCGCTAACATTTGCTTCAAAACATTGAAAACTAAGTCATACAAAAAAACTACATTTCAATTCAGGGAAGCGAATTGGGAAGCAATTAATCAGGAGATAAGTAATAATGATTGGGATTCTATAATTAACAATACTAATAATATAAATGAAATTTATTCCATCATCACTAACAAACTAAACTCTGCTGTTAATTCCTATATACCTCAAAAGACAATTCATGTACATCCTAATGACAAGCCATGGATGACTGGTCAAATTCGTCATAAATTAAGAACAAAAAATAGACTACATAGAATAGCTAAAGATAAAAACAGGGAAAAAGATTGGGAAAGATTTAGAACTTGTCGAAATGATACCATTTCAATTATTCGACAAGCTAAAAGTAATTATCTTAAGAAACTTCAGAACTGTCTAGCTGACAAATCAACACATCCAAGAAAATGGTGGCAGATAGCAAAATCTATAGATAAAATAACTAACACCAGTACTAATTCTAAACCTTTGAAATGTAATAATAAAATCTTAATCTACCTTCAAGATAAAGCCGAAGCACTAAATTCCTATTTTACTTCAATTGCATCCGATATTACTGATACTGACTTGCCTGAATTACCTCCCCTTTCTCCATTTGAACTTTCTAATATTATTATAACCGAACAAGATGTCTCTGACCAATTTAACATTCTTAACAAAAACAAACCAGCTGGTCCTGATGATATTTTACCTATAATTGTAAAGAACACTTCTGCATTAGTATATCCTCTAATGCTTTTATTTAATAAAACTTTGTCTACTGGTGAAATACCTGATGTACTTAAAACATCAAATGTTACTGCTCTCTATAAAGGTAAAGGAGATATCAGTGACCTCAGCAATTATAGGCATATTGCCATTACATCTATTTTAATCAAAATTTTGGAAAAGATTATTTTTAAATATTTATTTAACTATATATCAAGTCATAATATGTTAAGTGTACATCAGTCAGGATTTCAACCCAGAGACTCAACAACTAATCGATTAACATATATTTATAATACTATAACTAGTAATCTGGACCAAGGCAAAGATCTAAGTTTTGTTTTCTGTGACATAAGTAAAGCATTTGATCGGGTTTGGCATTTAGGACTTTTACATAAGCTAAAAAGTTATGGTATTAAAGGCAAATTATATAATTGGTTTAAGGCTTACTTATCTGACAGAAAACAAAGGGTAATCTTTGATGGTTATAAATCTAGGACCAAACTTATTTCTACAGGGGTTCCTCAAGGATCTGTCCTTGGACCATTTCTTTTCCTTTTATTTATCAATGATATTACTAACAATGTCAACTCTCATATAAAACTCTTTGCAGATGATACCTCTCTCTATGTTGTAGTAAATGATAATGATGACCTTCAGACACCTACTAATTTGCTTAATAATGACCTTGAGTCTATATCTGAATGGGCAAAACGATGGCAAATTCTTTTTAATCCAAATAAAACTGTAGCTATGAATTTCACACGAAGACACACTAGCAATCATCCGCAACTTTCATTTAATAATACCCCAATTGTACAGCTTGAACACCACAATCACTTAGGTCTGACATTTAACAGTAAAGGCACATGGTCTGATCACATCTCTAATATTTATAGCAAAGCTAACTCCAGATTGAGTATCCTTCGAATTTTAAAAACTATTGTCGATAGGAATACCTTAAAAACTTTATATGTCTCCTATATTCGACCTATTTTGGAATATTCCGATGTAGTATGGGGTAACTGCACTAAATCTGAACCGGATCTGCTAGAAACAGTTCAATTAGAAGCTATGCGGATAATTACTGGTCTCAGACGTGGCACGTCCCATCACATACTCTATACTGAATCCCAAATTATCTTACTAACATTATCCAACCTTTTATAAATGTAAATAATACTTATAACTTCAGAAATAATAGAGTTTTTAATATACCGCAGTCAAGAACTACTAATTATATGAATAGCTTCTTTCCTTCTACAATGGTTAAATGGAATGAACTTGATCCCTCTTTACGAGACTCTATGCCAATTTCAACATTTAAAAAGAAGCTTATAAAAATACCTAATACACCTGTCTCTAATGCGTTTATCAATTGTGTTCCGAGAAAACTTAATATCATTTTATGTCAATTAAGAAATTCTAAAAGTGATCTTAATTTTGATAAATTTCAAGATCACCTAATTGATGATACTTCTTGTAATTGTGGTGCACCTAGGGAAGATCTTACTCATTTTTTCTTTCAATGTCCTTTGTATGATAATATTAGACATTACATTTTTAGTATTCATGACTTATTAGGCTACTTAGATTTGCACTGCCTATTATATGGTATCAATAATGATTCTGACCATTTAAATAATACCATCCTTATAAATGTTGATTCTTATATAAGATTATCAAAGCGTTTCTATACTTACTCGTGAAAAATACACATATATGATATAATATGATATTTGTATATCAATAATGAAAAATATGTTAACTGTATATTAACAATATTCTCAATGGGAATTACATATAAAAGTGTGTAAGTGGGTGTGCGTGTGTGTGAAAGCTGAATTAGGTTATAGTTAGAAATGTACATATCTACCGGAATAGAAGAAGACTGATATAGGCATAGCCTGTTGTCTGATTCTTTTGTAAATACTCATTTAATGACTGTAATTAATGTACTTTGTTAAAATGTATTTACAATAAAATATTTTTGAAATTAAAATAACTAGAGCTGTATTGAGTGCCCATATCTCACTTTCATTGTCTGGAGTAACGCGAGCTTTCTAGACTACCAATATAACATTTTCTATATACCCCACACTAACTGGGGTAAAGCAAGCGTTCTGTACTGCACATATACCACTTTCTACATAACCCACACTGTCTGGGGTAAAGCGAGCCTTCTGGACTACCCATATACCACTTTCTACATAAACCACACTGTCTGGGGTAAAGCGAGCTTTCTAGACTACCCATATACCACTTTCTACATAAACCACACCCTCTGGGGTAAAGAAAAGCCTTCTAGACTACCCATATACCACTTTCTACATAAACCACACTGTCTGGGGTAAAGCGAGCGTTCTGTACTGCACATATACCACTTTCTACATAAACCACACTGTCTGGGGTAAAGCAAAGACCTCTAGACTACCCATATACCACTTTCTACATAAACCACACTGTCTGGGGTAAAGCAAAGCCTTCTGGACTACCCATATACCACTTTCTACATAAACCACACTATCTGGGGTAAAGCGAGCGTTCTGTACTACCCATATATCACTTTCTACATAAACCACACTGTCTGGGGCAAAGCGAGCCTTCTAGACTACCCATATACCACTTTCTACATAAACCACACTGTCTGGGGTAAACCGAGCCTTCTGGACTTCCCATATACCACTTTCTACATAAACCACATTGTCTGGGGTAAACCGAGCCTTCTAGAATACCCATATACCACTTTCTACATAAACCACACTGTCTGGGGTAAAGCGAGCTTTCTAGACTACCCATATACCACTTTCTACATAAACCACACTGTCTGAAGTAGCGAGAACTATCTGGACTACCCATATCACATTTTCTACATAAACAACACGGTATAGAGTAACGAGAACTGTCGAATATCCGTGTGCTCTTATATGTCATTAAACCAATACAATAACAGCATTCATTTTTTCACCTGAAAAACCTGGGAACCCCCATCTTGAATCCATTCTTTTTGTACTAGGAATGTATATTTTTTGTATCTTCAAAATCTCCAGACCCTACTCTTTATTCTCGTGTATAGAACTTTGGAAAACAGCTACAAACCTTAGAAACACATTTTCTTCATGGACTTGGTTCAGGAGAAACACCAGCTGATAGCCTGATTTAGTTGTGTGAGACCTTCTACAAAAGCTTTGTTTTGACTTTGAGTTATCCCTCTTGCTGATCATGACCTAGTAAATCAATATCTCCCAGAGTGCATTGCGGTTCCCTTCATGTTCGTCCTACGAAGGGAATCACAATGCATTCTGAGAGAGATTGCTTTAAATAACTCTTTGATCATTGTCAATTTTGGATGACATTCTTAATCTATATAGCGATTTTCACTGTTAGAGTAAGTAGATATTTATGGACGACCTATACACATCCAACTTTATACACTTTGGACTATCAGTATTTCACTTACTTCCATAGCTTTCCATATTGCGAACATCCCAATCGGCCAGAAGCAGAAAAACGTCGCAATTATAGCTCTGACCATGTTATCCTCCGGAGCTGGTGCCATGACGACAGGCTGGATACCCCCCGCTTGTGTAACCTTAAAAACGAAAAAACATTCCAAGATTTACTGGGTGGCATCAATTAATGTGTTGGCATATTTTACCGTACCAAACTAGTGTAACAGGAGCGTGTCGGGCCCAGTTTGCGTACGTCAAACTGCACCCGTCTCGCCCTTGTGGACCAACAACCCAGGTTCGATGGGTAACTTGTATCTGTCGTATAGAGAGAGAACAAACGTCTTGAACTACAATTAACCATTATTTAATGATGACATAAACATTTACAACATGAAATTACATAGAAACACACAGCATCATAGGCCTAGCTATATAATAAACATCCTAACCTAAAACCACCCCCCATACCTGTACGACCTAACTAAACCCAACATCCCAACTAATACTACCCACCCAAGACCCGAAATACCCTAACGCTACATTATTACTGGCGAGGAAGACGTGACAGCACACAGGAACCTAATCCTTCAGACTGCCCAGTATATGATACACCACCCTGAATTTATCCCACTTTAACAATACAAAACTATAAGGACCAATCACGATAGAGGATACACAGGCACGACAGACACTGACGAAAAAGCAAGCGACTACGAACAATGCACGACAAAAACATCGACCAGAGACAGCACACGTGAACAGAGGACTAGCAAAGGTCAAGGTGACATAGGTACACATAGTACAGACACAGCATATAGTTAGCGTTAAGCTTAACCCTGTCAGCTTAACCTATCAGTACATATACGATAACATCCCCCGCTACACACCTCCCTTCTTTGAAAAAGTTAGCCCCCGTTTTTATGAAGTTAAATACATATAAAATATAATTGAGAGTTAAAAACAAACAAAAAAATATCACTATGGCATACACATTTTCAATTATAAAGTCTGTTATTCTGAAATAGATATCAAAGTGAAAACACCCGAACGAATAGTACTTCCGGAATGTCTCGGGTAATATTGATTTTTTAGCACAGTTCAATTACACATCCTAGGTCTTCCTTCATCAGGTCGTGGTAGCCACAGTCATTGGTGTTGATTACTGATTCCTCCCTGCTAGCTCGTCCATGGTCACGTTGGTAGCAATAGGCCATCCATCTTCTTTTTTTTTTAAACTTGGACCGGAACTCCTCTTCCCTACAACGATGCACCGTGGAAGCGTCAATTCCTCCCAAGTCAGACCTAGCAGTCGTGCGCCTACTCCAATGGCGACTTATTCTCCTATATGTACAAATTGACTGCTATCCACACTTTGGTTGATCTGAGAGAGACCAAAGATCCACCTGCAGGAATGTATACACTTTTGTTGGCCCCTTCACCCAATCAATGTTTCCGATAGCTTCGTTTGCCCCTCCATTGACACATACAGCTCATACACCGGTACTTAACCAGTTCAATGGCTTACATCTATTTTCATACACCTTCACTATGACATACCCTCTTAAACTTCCCATTTCTACACTGTTAGGAGATAATTATATGGGAAATAATACCTAGTGTCATTTCCGGATATCCCTGCTGAGCCCACTCCTCTCACATTTGTGGTTTCCGACTCTCCCTTTCGTGCCACATTTACCTGACTATCAAACACACGAGCTTGTAGTACAGGCATTGTTTCGTTTGACAAGTCTTCACGGGACGTTCTATTTACGTCTACATGTGTCCCATAATACTTATTGACAGAGACTAATAAAAATTAACAGAATTTGTGTTGTCTGTGTTGGATTATTAAATGTTAAATGAAAGGTTTTTTTCTGTATCTACAGGTAATTCAATACCTTCTTTACAGAAAATTTACGATTGCCTTATGTTGCCATCGTCCCTACAATATTGTATAGGCTCGAAATACTATCGATTGTTCGAGCATTCTGATTATCGGGCTCTCCGCCATTACTGTTTACAGTGACGCGCCCCTGTGCCATTGGTGTACCTATTAGTTTATTTCCAAGATCACTAATAAAACTGACCAATTTAAACAACTTGTAACAGGGATTTTATTCAAGACACTTCCTCCTCTCTATAAACAGAACAAGCTCTGGTCAATACGGCACCAATTTTTGTAACAGGAGCGTGTCGGGCCCAGTTTGCGTACGTCAAACTGCACCCGTCTCGCCCTTGTGGACCAACAACCCAGGTTCGATGGGTAACTTGTATCTGTCGTATAGAGAGAGAACAAACGTCTTGAACTACAATTAACCATTTATTAATGATGACATAAACATTTACAACATGAAATTACATAGAAACACACAACATCATAGGCCTAGCTATATAATAAACATCCTAACCTAAAACCACCCCCCATACCTGTACGACCTAACTAAACCCAACATCCCAACTAATACTACCCACCCAAGACCCGAAATACCCTAACGCTACATTATTACTGGCGAGGAAGACGTGACAGCACACAGGAACCTAATCCTTCAGACTGCCCAGTATATAATACACCACCCTGAATTTATCCCACTTTTTAACAATACAAAACTATAAGGACCAATCACGATAGATGATACACAGGCACGACAGACACTGACGAAAAAGCAAGCGACTACGAACAATGCACGACAAAAACATCGACCAGAGACAGCACACGTGAACAGAGGACTAGCAAAGGTCAAGGTGACATAGGTACACATAGTACAGACACAGCATATAGTTAGCGTTAAGCTTAACCCTGTCAGCTTAACCTATCAGTACATATACGATAACATCCCCCGCTACACTAGTATCGCCTTTAAATACGAATTTAGAGAAAGACTATGTCCCGATTGATTAATAATCTCGTTTGGACTCGTAAGATGGCCAAACGTGTGGAAATCAATAAGGAACGTTATTAGTATCAGAATGGTTTTTAAAATTGATTATTGATATTGTAGTATTTAAACTTCATCATATCTCATATATGTTTATCTTCGTTTGATTTCCTTCAAATCTGCTCAGTTACGTCCACAATTCATAGGTTAAAGTATGCAATAAACATCTAAAATAAAACGTGAACCAACCATGCGCGCACCGACCTAAATCTCCGTATGATAAACAGAATAGCATGACTTTGTTTATCAACTGTGGAAGTTTCAATTCATCGTGGCTTTTCACGTTAACATATCTTAAAGTTTTGCCAAGCAGACCTTGACTCTGTAAGTGGTAGATAAAATTGTGATTTTACCGACTTCCTCTTTGCCTTCGCGGCAGCAGCCAGTATGTCTGATCGACTATGGGCTTCTGATGCTTTGATCGTCAGTCCTTCATTCTTCAAATCAAACCAGTTTGCGCACTTTGGGCATATTTGACATATTTTACGCAGTTCATTTTAATATAGAGAGTGGGGCACTGCATCAGAGATTCGCCGTAATAAATGGGTAGTTTCCTGAGTTTATTTGTAATTCTGATGAACTACGGAATTGATTCTCTCGTTTTATCATGGTATACTATCATATCTTCTAACATGTATTTGCTTGTCATAATATATATGTTACGAAAACAGAGGGGCTTTATTATTCTGTGTCTATTCACATTTGGACGGCCATGATATAAGTCCCTTATTATAACATTATTCCATGTGTATGAATACATGTTAATTACGCGCAACACACACTTTAATGTTTGAATAATCGAAATTTCGAGTTAGCATTTGAGGCCTTCTTCGTATTCCTTATTCCAGTTCCTAGTTGACATATTATTTAAAAATGGAGATGTATTAGCAAGTATCAACTGTCTCCATGTCTCTATGCTGTAGATGATTAATGTAAGGCTATGTTTTCTTTTTCTTTTTTTTTCTAATTCAAGCTTCACTTTCAGTTCCAAAATAATCGCAGCGCGACGGGTTTACAGCGAATTAAAATTTGTTCCGCGTGAAATAAAACAAATATCAATAATAGTAAAAATATTAATATATTGATTGATGTTACCAACCTGCACGGCTATTCTAGTTGTTAAACCCAAATTTTGAACTGTCGGTAAGGGGACTTTCATAAAGCTAACCGAAGGTGTTTATATCGAGAGACAATGGATATCACGGTGGCTGGGAACGGACATGATATGATAAAGGTATTGTATCCAAAAATAAATAAATCACCCTTATAGATGAAATAAGTTACACAAAAAAGGGCCAAATAATGAATAAAAACTGCATCATACAGCCAGTTCGTCTAGTAATCGTCAGTGATGTTAGGGACATCATACTGCCAGTTTTTCCTTATAGGACTCGTCAGTGATGTTTGGGAGACCATACAGCCAGTTTGTCCTTAGGAAACTCGTCATTGATGATAGGGCATCTTACAACCTTCTTCAATACAGTATTAGATAAAGCAGGTGTGTACTAACCCTTGTTTAATACAGTATTAGATTAAAACAGTTGTGTACTAACCTCTTGTTCAATACAGTATTAGATAAAACAGGTGAATACTAACCCTTGTTCAATACAGTATTGTATAAAACAGTTGTGTACTAACCTCTTGTTCAATACAGTATTGTATAAAACAGGTGTGTACTAACCTCTTGTTCAATACAGTATTAGATAAAACAGGTGAATACTAACCCTTGTTCAATACAGTATTGTATAAAACAGTTGTGTACTAACCTCTTGTTCAATACAGTATTGTATAAAACAGGTGTGTACTAACCTCTTGTTCAATACAGTATTATATAAAACAGGTGTGTACTAACCTCTTGTTCAATACAGTATTGTATAAAACAGGTGTGTACTAACCTCTTGTTCAATACAATATTGTATAAAACAGGTGTGTACTAACCTCTGGTTCAATACAGTATTGTATAAAACAGTTGTGTACTAACCCTTGTTTAATACAGTATTGTATAAAACAGGTGTGTACTAACCTCTTGTTCAATACAGTATTAGATAAAACAGGTGAATACTAACCCTTGTTCAATACAGTATTGTATAAAACAGTTGTGTACTAACCTCTTGTTCAATACAGTATTGTATAAAACAGGTGTGTACTAACCTCTTGTTCAATACAGTATTATATAAAACAGGTGTGTACTAACCTCTTGTTCAATACAGTATTGTATAAAACAGGTGTGTACTAACCTCTTGTTCAATACAATATTGTATAAAACAGGTGTGTACTAACCTCTGGTTCAATACAGTATTGTATAAAACAGGTGTGTACTAACCCTTGTTTAATACAGTATTAGATAAAACAGGTGTGTACTAACCTCTTGTTCAATACAGTATTAGATAAAGCAGGTTTGTACTAACCTCTTGTTCAATACAGTATTGTATAAAACAGTTGTGTACTAACCCTTGTTTAATACAGTATTGTATAAAACAGGTGTGTACTAACCTCTTGTTCAATACAGTATTGAATAAAACAGGTGTGTACTAACCTCTTGTTCAATACAGTATTGTATAAAACAGGTGTGTACTAATCCTTGTTTAATACAGTATTGTATAAAACAGGTGTGTACTAACCTCTTGTTCAATACAGTATTAGATAAAGCAGGTTTGTACTAACCTCTTGTTCAATACAGTATTGTATAAAACAGTTGTGTACTAACCCTTGTTTAATACAGTATTGTATAAAACAGGTGTGTACTAACCTCTTGTTCAATACAGTATTGTATAAAACAGGTGTATACTAACCCTTGTTTAATACAGTATTAGATAAAGCAGGTGAGTACTAACCCTTGTTCAATACAATATTGTATAAAACAGTTGTGTACTAACCCTTGTTTAATACAATATTGTATAAAACAGTTGTGTACTAACCCTTGTTTAATACAGTATAAGATAAAGCAGGTGAGTACTAACCCTTGTTCAATACAATAATACATAAAGCAGTTGTGTACTAACCCTTGTTTAATACAGTATTAGATAAAGCAGGTGAGTACTAACCCTTGTTCAATACAATATTGTATAAAACAGGTGTGTACTAACCTCTTGTTCAATACAGTATTGTATAAAACAGGTGTGTACTAACCCTTGTTCAATACAGTATTAGGTAAAGCAGGTGTGTACTAACCCTTGTTTAATACAATATTGTATAAAACAGGTGTGTACTAACCCTTGTTTAATACAATATTGTATCAAACAGGTGTGTACTAACCCTTGTTTAATACAATATTGTATAAAACAGGTGTGTACTAACCCTTGTTTAATACAATATTGTATAAAACAGGTGTGTACTAACCCTTGTTCAATACAGTATTGTATCAAACAGTTGTGTACTAACCCTTGTTTAATACAGTATTGTATAAAACAGTTGTGTACTAACCCTTGTTTAATACAGTATTGGATAAAACAGGTGTTGTACTAACCCTTTTTCAATGCAGAATTGGATAAAGCAGGTGGAATGCTTACCCTTGTTCAATACAATATTGGATAAAACAGTAAGTAAAGCAAAGTGTTTCATTTCATTAAAACAATTTATTGTACAACGACATATGATTTGATTGTATATCAGGCTAGGCTGGTATAAACATTCTCCAATTAAAAACGGATGGGTTAAAATCTACTTTTTAGTAATGATATATATGCGTTCATATATGTATTGGTCAGCAGTTACTGGTTAAAGGGAGAAAATAACTTCTATGCTATTTTTAACATATCCAAAAGCAGATATTATCATTTTTTATTGTATTCCAAAGAAATATTAGCTGTTGTTTGGGTATTGGACTGGCTTGTACAAAGTTTGTACATTGGATCATCTTAAGAAAATCATTTGCGTGTATTCTCGACAGAAACGCCATTTTTCTGTTAGGCTTGTTGTGCCTTAAACATTGTCATCAATTAAAAACACATTGAAAACATTAAACAGAATATTGTATTCATACATTCTATAACGTTGTTGGCTGTTATACTGTGACATTGCTGGTATTGTATATATAGTGTGACATTGTTGGTATTGTATATATAGTGTGACATTGTTGGTATTGTATATATACAGTGACATTGTTGGTATTGTATATAAACTGTGACATTGTCGGTATTGTATATATATTGTGATATTGTTGGTATTGTATATATAGTGTGACATTGTTAGTATTGTATATATATTGTGACATTGTTGGTATTGTATATATAGTGTGACATTGTTAGTATTGTATATATATTGTGACATTGTTGGTATTGTATATAAACTGTGACATTGTTGGTATTGTATATATTGTGACATTGTTGGTATTGTATATATAGTGTGACATTGTTGGTATTGTATATATACTGTGACATTGTTGGTATTGTATATATATTGTAACAATGTTGGTATTGTATATCTACTGTGACATTGTTGGTATTGTATATATATTGTGACATTGTTGGTATTGTATATATATTGTGACATTGTTGGTATTGTATATATTATGACATTGTTGGTATTGTATATATAATGTGACATTGTTGGTATTGTATATATATTGTGACATTGTTGGTATTGTATATAAACTGTGACATTGTTGGTAGTGTATATATATTGTGACATTGTTGGTATTGTATATATTGTGACATTGTTGGTATTGTATATATATATATATATATTGTGACATTGTTGGTATTGTATATATACTGTGACATTGTTGGTATTGTATATATAATGTGACATTGTTGGTATTGTATATATTGTGACATTGTTGGTATTGTATATATACTGTGACATTGTTGGTATTGTATATATATTGTGACATTGTTGGTATTGTATATAAACTGTGACATTGTTGGTAGTGTATATATATTGTGACATTGTTGGTATTGTATATATTGTGACATTGTTGGTATTGTATATATACTGTGACATTGTTGGTATTGTATATATACTGTGACATTGTTGGTAGTGTATATATACTGTGACATTGTTGGTATTGTATATATACAGTGACATTGTTGGTATTGTATATATATTGTGACATTGTTGGTATTGTATATATACTGTGACATTGTTGGTATTGTATATATATTGTGACATTGTTGGTATTGTATATATACTGTGACATTGTTGGTATTGTATATATACTGTGACATTGTTGGTAGTGTATACATACTGTGACATTGTTGGTATTGTATATAAACTGTGACATTGTTGGTATTGTATATATACTGTGACATTGTTGGTATTGTATAGATATTGTGACATTGTTGGTATTGTATATATATTGTGACATTGTTGGTATTGTATATATACTGTGACATTGTTGGTATTGTATATATATTGTGACATTGTTGGTATTGTATATAAACTGTGACATTGTTGGTATTGTATATATAGTGTGACATTGTTGGTATTGTATATATATTGTGACATTGTTGGTATTGTATATATATTGTGACATTGTTGGTATTGTATATATATTGTGACATTGTTGGTATTGTATATACTGTGACATTGTTGGTATTGTATATATAGTGTGACGTTGTTGGTATTGTATATATATTGTGACATTGTTGGTATTGTATATATAGTGTGACACTGTTGGTATTGTATATATACTGTGACATTGCTGGTACTGTATATATACAGTGACATTGTTGGTATTGTATATACTGTGACATTGTTGGTATTGTATATATAGTGTGACATTGTTGGTATTGTATATATATTGTGACATTGTTGGTATTGTATCTATACTGTGACATTGTTGGTATTGTATATACTGTGACATTGTTGGTATTGTATATATACTGTGACATTGTTGGTATTGTATATATAGTGTGACATTGTTGGTATTGTATATATATTGTAACAATGTTGGTATTGTATATATAGTGTGACATTGTTGGTATTGTAAATATATATATTGTGACATTGTTGGTATTGTATATATATTGTGACATTGTTGGTATTGTATATATAGTGTGACATTGTTGGTATTGTATATATACTGTGACATTGTTGGTATTGTATATATATAGTGTGACATTGTTGGTATTGTATATATACTGTGACATTGTTGGTATTGTATATATACTGTGACATTGTTGGTATTGTATATATATTGTGACATTGTAGGTATTGTATATATATAGTGTGACATTGTTGGTATTGTATATATACTGTGACATTGTTGGTATTGTATATATAGTGTGACATTGTTGGTATTGTATATATACTGTGACATCGTTGGTATTGTATATATATAGTGACATTGTTGGTATTCTATATATATAGTGACATTGTTGGTATTGTATATATACTGTGACATTGTTGGTATTGTATATATATTGTGACATTGTTGGTATTGTATATATACTGTGACATTGTTGGTATTGTATATATATTGTGACATTGTTGGTATTGTATATATATAGTGTGACATTGTTGGTATTGTATATACAGTGACATTGTTGGTATTGTATATATACTGTGACATTGTTGGTATTGTATATATATAGTGTGACATTGTTGGTATTGTATATATATTGTGACATTGTTGGTATTGTATATATATTGTGACATTGTTGGTATTGTATATATATATATAGTGTGACATTGTTGGTATTGTATATATACAGTGACATTGCTGGTATTGTATATATAGTGTGACACTGTTGGTATTGTATATATACTGTGACATTGCTGGTACTGTATATATACAGTGACATTGTTGGTATTGTATATACTGTGACATTGTTGGTATTGTATATATAGTGTGACATTGTTGGTATTGTATATATATTGTGACATTGTTGGTATTGTATCTATACTGTGACATTGTTGGTATTGTATATACTGTGACATTGTTGGTATTGTATATATACTGTGACATTGTTGGTATTGTATATATAGTGTGACATTGTTGGTATTGTATATATATTGTAACAATGTTGGTATTGTATATATAGTGTGACATTGTTGGTATTGTAAATATATATATTGTGACATTGTTGGTATTGTATATATATTGTGACATTGTTGGTATTGTATATATAGTGTGACATTGTTGGTATTGTATATATACTGTGACATTGTTGGTATTGTATATATATAGTGTGACATTGTTGGTATTGTATATATACTGTGACATTGTTGGTATTGTATATATACTGTGACATTGTTGGTATTGTATATATATTGTGACATTGTAGGTATTGTATATATATAGTGTGACATTGTTGGTATTGTATATATACTGTGACATTGTTGGTATTGTATATATAGTGTGACATTGTTGGTATTGTATATATACTGTGACATCGTTGGTATTGTATATATATAGTGACATTGTTGGTATTCTATATATATAGTGACATTGTTGGTATTGTATATATACTGTGACATTGTTGGTATTGTATATATATTGTGACATTGTTGGTATTGTATATATACTGTGACATTGTTGGTATTGTATATATATTGTGACATTGTTGGTATTGTATATATATAGTGTGACATTGTTGGTATTGTATATACAGTGACATTGTTGGTATTGTATATATACTGTGACATTGTTGGTATTGTATATATATAGTGTGACATTGTTGGTATTGTATATATATTGTGACATTGTTGGTATTGTATATATATTGTGACATTGTTGGTATTGTATATATATATATAGTGTGACATTGTTGGTATTGTATATATACAGTGACATTGCTGGTATTGTATATATATTGTGACATTGTTGGTATTGTATATCTACTGAGACATTGTTGGTATTGTATATATATTGTGACATTGTTGGTATTGTATATATACAGTGACATTGTTGGTATTGTATATATATTGTGACATTGTTGGTATTGTATATATAGTGTGACATTGTTGGTATTGTATATATACTGTGACATTGTTGGTATTGTATAAATACAGTGACATTGTTGGTATTGTATATATAGTGTGACATTGTTGGTATTGTATATATATATATTGTGACATTGTTGGTATTGTATATATTGTGACATTGTTGGTATTGTATATATATAGTGTGACATTGTTGGTATTGTATATATATAGTGTGACATTGTTAGTATTGTATATATATTGTGACATTGTTGGTATTGTATATATATACTGTGACATTGTTGGTATTGTATATATATTGTGACATTGTTGGTATTGTATATATATTGTGACATTGTTGGTATTGTATATATATTGTGACATTGTTGGTATTGTATATATATGTAGTGTGACATTGTTGGTATTGTATATATACAGTGACATTGTTGGTATTGTATATATAGTGTGACATTGTTGGTATTGTATATATATTGTGACATTGTTGGTATTGTATATATACTGTGACATTGTTGGTATTGTATATATACTGTGACATTGTTGGTATTGTATATATATTGTGACATTATTGGTATTGTATATATATTGTGACACTGTTGGTATTGTATATATACTGTGACATTGTTGGTATTGTATATATATTGTGACATTGTTGGTATTGTATATATATTGTGACATTGTTGGTATTGTATATTAACTGTGACATTGTTGGTATTGTATATATATATATATTGTGACATTGTTGGTAGTGTATATATATTGTGACATTGTTGGTATTGTATATATAGTGTGACATTGTTGGTATTGTATATATATTGTGACAGTGCTGGTATTGTATATATATTGTGACATTGTTGGTATTGTATATCTACTGAGAAATTGTTGGTATTGTATATATATTGTGACATTGTTGGTATTGTATATTATTGTGACATTGTTGGTATTGTATATATATATATATTGTGACATTGTTGGTATTGTATATATAGATATTGTGACATTGTTGGTATTGTATATACAGTGACATTGTTGGTATTGTATATATTGTGACATTGTTGGTATTGTATATATTGTGACATTGTTAGTATTGTATATACTGTGACATTGTTGGTATTGTATATATAGTGTGACATTGTTGGTATTGTATATATAGTGTGACATTGTTGGTATTGTATATATTGTGACATTGTTGGTATTGTATATATATTGTGACATTGTTGGTATTGTATATATATTGTGACATTGTTGGTATTGTATATATATGTAGTGTGACATTGTTGGTATTGTATATATACAGTGACATTGTTGGTATTGTATATATAGTGTGACATTGTTGGTATTGTATATATATTGTGACATTGTTGGTATTGTATATATACTGTGACATTGTTGGTATTGTATATATATTGTGACATTGTTGGTATTGTATATATATTGTGACATTGTTGGTATTGTATATATATTGTGACATTGTTGGTATTGTATATATATTGTGACATTGTTGGTATTGTATATTAACTGTGACATTGTTGGTATTGTATATATATTGTGACATTGTTGGTATTGTATATATATTGTGATATTGTTGGTATTGTATATATATTGTGACATTGTTGGTATTGTATATATAGTGTGCCATTGTTGGTATTGTATATCTACTGAGACATTGTTGGTATTGTATATATATTGTGACATTGTTGGTATTGTATATTATTGTTACATTGTTGGTATGGTATATATATATATATTGTGACATTGTTGGTATTGTATATATAGATATTGTGACATTGTTGGTATTGTATATACAGTGACATTGTTGGTATTGTATATATTGTGACATTGTTGGTATTGTATATACTGTGACATTGTTGGTATTGTATATATTGTGACATTGTTGGTATTGTATATATACAGTGACATTGTTGGTATTGTATATATATTGTGACATTGTTGGTATTGTATATATATTGTGACATTGTTGGTATTGTATATACTGTGACATTGTTGGTATTGTATATATTGTGACATTGTTGGTATTGTATATATACAGTGATATTGTTGGTATTGTATATATATTGTGACATTGTTGGTATTGTATATATAGTGTGACATTGTTGGTATTGTATATATATTGTGACATTGTTGGTATTGTATATATATAGTGTGACATTGTTGGTATTGTATATATATAGTGTGACATTGTTGGTATTGTATATATTGTGACATTGTTGGTATTGTATATATTGTGACATTGTTGGTATTGTATATATATTGTGACATTGTTGGTATTATATATTATTGTGACATTGTTGGTATTGTATATATATATATATTGTGACATTGTTGGTATTGTATATATAGATATTGTGACATTGTTGGTATTGTATATACAGTGACATTGTTGGTATTGTATATATTGTGACATTGTTGGTATTGTATATATTGTGACATTGTTAGTATTGTATATACTGTGACATTGTTGGTATTGTATATATAGTGTGACATTGTTGGTATTGTATATATACAGTGACATTGTTGGTATTGTATATATTGTGACATTGTTGGTATTGTATATATATTGTGACATTGTTGGTATTGTATATACTGTGACATTGTTGGTATTGTATATATATTGTGACATTGTTGGTATTGTATATATATACTGTGACATTGTTGGTATTGAATACATATTGTGACATTGTTGGTATTGTATATATATTGTGACATTGTTGGTATTGTATATATATTGTGACATTGTTGGTATTGTATATATAGTGTGACATTGTTGGTATTGTATATATATTGTGACACTGTTGGTATTGTATATATACTGTGACATTGTTGGTATTGTATATATATTGTGACATTGTTGGTATTGTATATATATTGTGACATTGTTGGTATTGTATATATATTGTGACATTGTTGGTATTGTATATATATTGTGACATTGTTGGTATTGTATATATATTGTGATATTGTTGGTATTGTATATATATTGTGACATTGTTGGTATTGTATATATAGTGTGCCATTGTTGGTATTGTATATCTACTGAGACATTGTTGGTATTGTATATATATTGTGACATTGTTGGTATTGTATATTATTCTTACATTGTTGGTATTGTATATATATATATATTGTGACATTGTTGGTATTGTATATATAGATATTGTGACATTGTTGGTATTGTATATACAGTGACATTGTTGGTATTGTATATATTGTGACATTGTTGGTATTGTATATATTGTGACATTGTTAGTATTGTATATACTGTGACATTGTTGGTATTGTATATATTGTGACATTGTTGGTATTGTATATATACAGTGACATTGTTGGTATTGTATATATTGTGACATTGTTGGTATTGTATATATATTGTGACATTGTTGGTATTGTATATACTGTGACATTGTTGGTATTGTATATATTGTGACATTGTTGGTATTGTATATATACAGTGATATTGTTGGTATTGTATATATATTGTGACATTGTTGGTATTGTATATATAGTGTGACATTGTTGGTATTGTATATATATTGTGACATTGTTGGTATTGTATATATATAGTGTGACATTGTTGGTATTGTATATATATAGTGTGACATTGTTGGTATTGTATATATTGTGACATTGTTGGTATTGTATATATTGTGACATTGTTGGTATTGTATATATATTGTGACATTGTTGGTATTATATATATTTCATTTCATTTCAACATTTTGTATTGTATAACATTTATACAAATTGGTTAGACAGCAGGCTTGGCCTATATAAGTCTTCCCCAATACAAACAGAACAATAGTAGAATTAAACTAAAACAATCGAAGGTGAAAAAGTATAAGAAATATGTATATAAATTAAGTCAATGGAGATGAAATATCTATGGAGATGAAAATAAATTGATGAATATATTGATTTTGATGGTCAAAGGGAGGTAATTATAAAAAGAACTAACAATTAGTGGAAAAGGGAGGTAATAAGGTTCTAGTATATCCTTTGTCAAATTATGATCATGTTACAGAGTTATAAAAAGATTTTGTTCTCAGTTAATAGCTATTGCTTAGATACAGGATTGGCACCCAGCCTTAAATCCAGCAGCACTAGATGGTCAGGCATAAAATGTCTTAATCCTCCTTCTGTAGCCATCCATCGTAGTGTGCTAGATTCAGACTGAATGCCCCTGCATCCAAGCAAGGCTTTCATATGTTAGATATAACAAACTGTATAGTTATACATTTGAATAAAAAGATTCTAGTTGAATATATTAGTTTTGAATTAAGTAAATCAGATATTCAGGGACCAGCTGACTTTTGAAGCAGGTCGCAGGTTCACCACATTCTTATATCAAGAATATGAACAATATAGAATATATGTAAATACAGGTAAAATAATAATCAAAAACTAATTGAGTGAGTCTGGGTCTAGAAAATAACATTTGAGTAAGTATGGTTAATTTTGAGTTTAAGCAAATCTCTTACTATCTTTAATGTATTTTTGAACGGCATTCAGAATGTTGATATTAATTTCATCAGACAACAAGTAATTTCCATGTGTTAATATTATAGTGGTTAGATGATGCTGGTTATTGATATTTTGTTTCAACTCTTGCCTTTGCTGTTCATATAAGCAGCATTCAAAAAAGTAATGGTATGAAGTTTCATCCCCTTGATTACATCTGCACAATGGTGAATCTATGAGATGATCATTAAAAGGGTCAAAATTTAAATTACTTGCATTGTTTCTAAGTTGACATAATATAATATTTTCTTTTCTATTACCTTTATTTTTAAAAATGTCCGTTGTACGGATTAGACCCTGGTCTAAATTGACGGGAGTGATAAGTTTCTTAAAAATACCTAGGGATGGTGAATTTAGAATTTTAGTGTCAGTGGAATTAAATTCACGTAGCATAGTTGGGGAAAAGCTGTTATAATAATTTTCTGATCTACATAGTGGCTGATTGAATAATCGTTGCCTACGGAGATGATGTACTGTGTCTTCATTGTCATTTAAGTATTGAGTGACTATATCAATTAGGTATTGGGGTGCATTATTATGTAAGATATGGTACATTAGTATAAGTTTATGTTTTTTTCGACGACTTTCTAAAGTTTCCAATCCAAGCTCTCTGTATAATATATTATGTGGAGTTCCTTTCCTAAGTCCAGTGATAATACGGGTAGCTTCTAGCTATATTGATTCTATCAATTGTTTACATGTATTATTGCAATCATCCCAAACTACAGATGAATATTCTAGTATTGGTCTTATAAATGCTACATACATAGTTATTAATGTTTCTCTATTTAATTTGTATTTTAAACTTTTTAGAATGTTCAATCGTTTGTAGGATTTTTCAAAGATATTTTGTATATGCTCAGACCAAGAACCATCTGAATTAAATGTTAGACCTAATTGCTTATGAGTATGTGAGTTATCTATTGGTGTGTCCAGGAAAAATAACTGGGGAATAATTTGTGGTTTTTTTTCCTGGAGAAAAGAATAGACTTTGTTTTAATAGGGTTGAATTTGACATCCCATTTATTGGCCCAAAAACTAATATTTTCTAGATCTGTGTTCAGGGTACCAGCTATCTCTGCTTGGTTATCATCAATTACAGCATATAGGGATGTATCATCAGCGAAAAGTTTTTACTTGATTTGTTAAGGCATCTGGTAGGTCATTAATGTATAGAAGAAAAAGAAAAGGCCCCAGTTCAGACCATTGGGGAACCCCAGCATCGACATTTTTGAATGAAGAAAAGTGATCTTCTGTTATAACTCTTTGTTTTCAATTAGTTAGATAGGTATTGTATATATATTGTGACATTGTTGGTATTGTATATATAGTGTGACATTGTTGGTATTGTATATATATAGTGTGACATTGTTGGTATTGTATATAGTGTGACATTGTTGGTATTGTATATATATAGTGACATTGTTGGTATTGTATATATATTGTGACATTGCTGGTATTGTATATATATTGTGACATTGTTGGTATTGTATATATATTGTGACATTGTTGGTATTGTATATAAATATATAGTGTGACATTGTTGGTATTGTATATATACTGTGACATTGTTGGTATTGTATATATACAGTGACATTGTTGGTATTGTATATATATTGTGACATTGTTAGTATTGTATATATATTGTGACATTGTTGGTATTGTATATATATACTGTGACATTGTTGGTATTGTATA